>NC_091346.1:4368327-4485827 GCF_038502225.1 Cherax quadricarinatus
GATAAAGAATCACACACAAAGTGGGAGTTGTCACAGCTGCTCTTTGCTGATGACACTGTGCTCTTGGGAGATTCTGAAGAGAAGTTGCAGAGATTGGTGGATGAATTTGGTAGGGTGTGCAAAAGAAGAAAATTAAAGGTGAATACAGGAAAGAGTAAGGTTATGAGGATAACAAAAAGATTAGGTGATGAAAGATTGAATATCAGATTGGAGGGAGAGAGTATGGAGGAGGTGAACGTATTCAGATATTTGGGAGTGGACGTGTCAGCGGATGGGTCTATGAAAGATGAGGTGAATCATAGAATTGATGAGGGAAAAAGAGTGAGTGGTGCACTTAGGAGTCTGTGGAGACAAAGAACTTTGTCCTTGGAGGCAAAGAGGGGAATGTATGAGAGTATAGTTTTACCAACGCTCTTATATGGGTGTGAAGCGTGGGTGATGAATGTTGCAGCGAGGAGAAGGCTGGAGGCAGTGGAGATGTCATGTCTGAGGGCAATGTGTGGTGTGAATATAATGCAGAGAATTCGTAGTTTGGAAGTTAGGAGGAGGTGCGGGATTACCAAAACTGTTGTCCAGAGGGCTGAGGAAGGGTTGTTGAGGTGGTTCGGACATGTAGAGAGAATGGAGCGAAACAGAATGACTTCAAGAGTGTATCAGTCTGTAGTGGAAGGAAGGCGGGGTAGGGGTCGGCCTAGGAAGGGTTGGAGGGAGGGGGTAAAGGAGGTTTTGTGTGCGAGGGGCTTGGACTTCCAGCAGGCATGCGTGAGCGTGTTTGATAGGAGTGAATGGAGACAAATGGTTTTTAATACTTGACGTGCTGTTGGAGTGTGAGCAAAGTAACATTTATGAAGGGATTCAGGGAAACCGGCAGGCCGGACTTGAGTCCTGGAGATGGGAAGTACAGTGCCTGCACTCTGAAGGAGGGGTGTTAATGTTGCAGTTTAAAAACTGTAGTGTAAAGCACCCTTCTGGCAAGACAGTGATGGAGTGAATGATGGTGAAAGTTTTTCTTTTTCGGGCCACCCTGCCTTGGTGGGAATCGGCCGGTGTGATAATAAAAAAAAATAAAAATATAATATATATTTATATATATATATATTTATATATATGTATATATATATATATATATGTATGAGTTGGTGAGTCAGTAAGACTATTCCTCCAAGGCAATAGTAAGACACTATTCCTCCAAGGTGGATTGATTACATCACTTCATTTGTGCCTTACTCATCAACTTGTCGGTATTTTACACCAATTTTCAACATAACTGTCAGAAACAACCACACAACGGTATCTTGATACAGAGGCTATCTTCCACAACTTCATCGCTTAACTATTAGTTATGAGTGAGAAGGGTTGGATTCCAGAGGGACCAGCCTAGCATAGGCCAGGAGGCTAGGCATGTCTTTAGCTTCTAATTTTCCAGACCATGGAGCTGAACTCATCTCCAGGCTGAGGGACTGACTTCCTCCAAGGTTGATCGACTGATCAGACCTTTACCTGGTCACTACTAATGCTGCCTTCAATTCATTCTCCTCTGTATTTAACTGAAGCCTAGCGTGTAGGCGAAACATTTCAGCAATAAAGAGACCGAAACTATTACATACGCGCCTTAATCACATAAATGCTATTTATTGCTGTAAAGTCAAGAATAAATGCTCCTTGCAGAACATTGGAACAACGTTTCCCACTATGTCGAGCTTGTCAAGAGAGCGAAACATTGTTCCAATAAAATACAGTTTTTCTGCTATTTATGCTTTTTTTCACTATTGCTGTCAGTAAGTCATCCAGACGCCATGTGGTAAAGTCTTTCAGGGAGTATCTAAACTCAGAGTAATATTAAAATTATAGTAATATTAAAATCCTTTCACTGACCCTGAAGGTCCACGTATAAATATACGATGTAGAACTAATGCCTGAGGGCAGGCTGAGTAAGATTTTCTCGCTTCTCTTTTTTGGTGCACTTGTGTTCATGATCTTCCTGCACAGAATGTTAGGAAGCCTCGAGTAAATTAGCTTATTTAATGGGGAGACTATGTCTTGCTACAGAGTATTTTCAGGTATGATGCACCTTTTTTCACTTCTTTTGTTATTAAACAGCCCAGTTCACAGCAAGCCAGAAGACACATTATTATTATTATTATTATTTTGGGAAGCGCTAAACCCGCAGCGATTATACAGCGCCTGTGGGGAGGAGGCGGAAAGTATTCAGGCTTAATTCAGAGAATTAGAGCACAGATCTAATTCCCTAGATCAAGAGCCCCTCACCAGCGTCAAGCCAGAAGACACAGATACTGCTCGGACGATGGTAAAAAAACAATAACATCAGACCAAAGATGACTGGTAAATTGCAATAATCCAGGACTTTTATAACAATAATTATTATTACTCGATGTATATAAAACGTTATAGCTGCTAGGAGGTATTTATAGTAAGCGTGATAGTGGCTCGATCCTTCGTCCCAAAATCGCGAAACAGAAACAGAAACAAGCGCTACTCTCGTAGCTGTAGAAAGAGAAAGACGAAAAAAATTACGGGACAAAAAAAAGAATAGCTTCCCTAAGTACAATCATTAGTATTAGTCACATAAGAAAGTGCCTCCCTCCTGACACCACAGTCAGTTAGATCCACCGAACAAGAACAATCGTACACTTCGTCTTGTACGATGCCAGCACTTTCATACAGGTGTGATGAAAATTATTTTGAAAACTGACAAGTTGAAGAATGAGACACTTGTGCAACATTTGGGAAGTTTTACTGAGGAAATGTTTTGCCAGCCAGTGGCCTCTTCAGTCCAATGCAGAGAATAACAGAGGAAGATGAGGAGTGAGTGGCAATCAGCCCCTCAGCATAGGGTTAGGTTGGGTAAGGTTTGTCAGGAAACAGGGCCAGTGCTTCCTGACACGGGTCTTAGTCATATGATGACCCGCCGCTGGAGCTTTTCGTTATCTGCCCGAGGCCTTCCACTGGCTTACCGGTCCACCTCTTTAATTAATTATGATTTATGATTATAATCTACAGAATATGTGCGGAAAAGTTGCAGTCAGGTGAGTAGAAGGTGGAGTCTCGTTTTTCAACTCTCTTACAGGCCTACTTTATTAGCGCCTCTATCAAATTATCAATGATGGTACCAATTAAACGTCTATTACAAAAATATTATGGTGTTACCAGACTACTTTTTTTTGAAAACACCGTGAAATTTTTTATTGCAAGGTTTAGCTGGGTTAAAAACCTCTATAATATTTTGTACTCTACTCCACAAGGAAAAAAAATGTTGATACAGAATTTTGGATAAGTTAGGTAAATTAAGTTATTTTTATACTACCTTAATACACATATAACCAGCACATAGGAGAATGAAACTTAGGACGACGTTTCGGTCAGTATTGGATCATTATTACCTTAATGTTTCCAAGACAAATGTTAAGCTGTTAAACTGCTTTTCGTAAAAGATGCCATATCAAAGATTTGTATATCTTAAGTTACATGTTTTGCTTTAATAAAGAGAAGCGGAGCCAATCATGTGATCCAGCAGACCTTTATCAGAGGAAGGTCATGGTGACACTGTCAACTTCAGGTTTCTTATGCCACCAACTACTGGTAGACAGCGCCTCTCTTTTCTTAACCCATCTTTGCAAATTCTAAGTGAATTTATCACATATACTCCCCCTCCAGGTATACAGTTTGCAGCACATTTCTCAGTTTAAGTTACTTGGGTCAAGATAGTCTGTTCTTTGTAAAATTAACCAATTATACCATACCACAACGCCAACAAATAGTTATGACACGAGAACAAACAACTGTGACCCACTGAGCGAAGAAGAAAAACTGAAGTCGAATAATCACTATGTAAGACTCGCTAAACAGTCACCCAAATGACTGTCTTAGCAACAGTGTAATACTGTCTTATTAAGAGGATGTGATGCTTCGGTGCAGTAACAGTCTCACCACATCAAGCTTTACCGTCGCTTGACTCACGAAATCGTAATAACAGGATTGCGAACAACTGGCCTGGAGCTTTAGGACTCGCCTGTCATGGATTCAAACCCGCCTTATTCCGAGGTTTGTAACCATCTCTCTTCTCTACTGTAAAGTATAAATCAAATCCCCTGAACATAAGATTTTTCCTCCTCGTGGATAACAAATGATAAAGGTTATTATATTTTATTTTATTTGTAAATATTATTCCTACTCCAAAACTTACGTATTTCTGACTCACAGAGATGAGTGCTGGCACTGCACTGACGATATTAATAACTATTATTTTTTGCAAATAGCCGTTTCTCAACAGCAGAAGAATCTAAAGAAGAAAAAACACTTCCATCACTCGCTCCCTAGCAGGATTTCGATAAATGCATAAACATCACGATTATAACTATTATTATTATTACGATTATTATTATTATTGTTTACTTGGTGGGTAGGAAGAGAGCGTGCGTGCAGATGGGTGAAGGGGCGTGGCTTGTAACCTTACAGGGTCTTACCACCAACACAGACGACAATCTTCCATAATAAAATCACTGATAGACCATATCCTAATACAAACTCTAAATGTACGCACTAAGTTGCGTATGCCAAGGCCGAGCATCAGCTCCTGTCCCCACCTTTAATACTACAATCAACCAGATTTTATTGGTTGCCAGCTCCTTGAACCCTGTGATATTTTAATCTTGAAACGGTATGGAATCAGAATCCAGCATTACCATTTATACCTCATTCGACATTGTACATGGGACCACATGTGAATATAATAACAACGGCACACAATACCAACTTGTATATTAGACACGTGCAAGAGTTAGGTAACTTTATTCCGAAACGTTTCAGCTACACCGTAGGCTTCTTGAGTCGAATACAGAGGCAGCAGAAGCAGTGGACATGTAAAAATGAAGCAATCAGTTCATCACTTTCCAAGAAGTAATTTAAGGTGGTCAGTCCCTCAGTTTGGAGAGTACACATGATTACATGTAAAAGACAGCAGAGGACACTGGAGTCCACACCGAGGCTATCTGCTCTGATGAACATCTACTATCTAGATTAAGGACTATCACGTATTATCTAGGTGTTTGACGCAAGGATAGTGAAGATGTAATCTAGTTTCAATAAATTTAAGAATGAAATAAGAAGACAACTTGTCATGCAGTAACATTATTTTTTAAACGTAGTCCAGACGCTTCAAAACCAGGATTACCCTGAATTAAGAAGTGAATGAGATGGTGAACTTAGCGAAGATAAAAATACAGCATGCTAAAGCAGGAGGAGAGGGAGGAGAAGAGGGGAGAATACGATAGAGTAATTAAAACGAGAGAAAAAGAAAAGGGAGAGTGAGTTATCAGTGTTGTTCCCAGACTGTGGCCCCACTACGGTCCACCAGCATCCAGTCACGTATTGTTTACTGCTGACTGGGGGGATTTACCGGGATTACTGGGGCATGAGCTAAAAGCTTTAACCACAAAATACGGTTCAAACAGCAGCCGTGGCAGCACAGGTGAGGGAAAATATATATTTCTTTAGTCCCATGTCTTCACACTGAAACTACTCCCTGTGAAGGTGGGAGACTCGCTCAACCGTGAAAAATAAAACCAAGAACATAATTGCAGAAAAACAAACTAGGAAATAACTTAATACGTATAAAAACTCCAAGATTTTCCAACACTTCTTAAAAAAAGAATTACCACAAAAACACTAACTTTCATGAGGCAGCTTGGCAAATTCTTTCGTGCAGTGAGCAACAACAGCCTGGCTGACTAAGTAATCAAACAAGAGGCCTGATTGAAGACTCAGCAGAGGGGTACGATGAATCCCTAAAACAGTAACAGGTCCGACACCTGGTAAGTCTCTCCTAGGCAGGAAGATTATTACGGCATAGTATTTTTGTGTGACACTTTAAACCCATATGGGTCAGTCAGCGCTAGGAGTGATGCAGTCTCGATCCTGCGTCTGCTAAACACGGGACACAAACATTACTTATTTGTACTAATCCAGTTGTCGGGATGGAAGGGAAATATGATGAGGGTGGGAGTACAGGAAAGAAGTAACGAGCACTAGGCACTAAAGTGAATGTACAGTGAAGGTCAGTGGTGACAATAAGGCAGGAGGAGGTGCATTTCCTTCTTAAATCACTTGACCAAGAAAAGGCTGTGGGCCCAGACAAGTTGAGCCCAAGATTGTTGAGAAGATGTGCAGACCAGCTAGCAGCACCTCTAACTCGCATCTTTCAGCACTGCCTAGTACAGTGTAAATGGCCCTCTCCATGGAAAGAGGCAAATGTAGTCCCTGTTCACAAAAAGAAGAGCAGAGCAGAAATCAGCAACTACAGACCAGTGTCACTCCTGTCAATCATTGGTAAGATCCTTGAGACAATAATCTCAAGACAAATGACAGATTTTTTTTGACTACCACTCACTACTTTGTGATCGTCAATATGGCTTCAGGAAAGGTTACTCTGCTGCTGATCTGTTGTTAAACCTCTCCACTAAGTGGCACCAGTCACTGGATGAATCCAAAGTCAGCTGTGTGGTAGCACTGGACATTGCTGGCGCTTTCGACCGGGTGTGGCACCAGGGCCTCTTAGCAAAACTTCAAGCACTGGGAATTGCAGGCTCTACGCTATGTCTCCTCAGTGATTACCTTCATGGTAGATCTCTAAGTGTAGTCATCAATGGAACGGAATCAGCAAGGCATCCTATTGGGGCAAGCGTTCCACAAGGAAGCGTGCTGGGTCCACTGTTATGGAATGTCTACTTCAACGACCTTCTTCATCTCATCCCAGAATCACATGCATATGCAGACGACTGTACACTGACATTCACTTATCCAAGAGAAGAAATGCCAGCTGCTCTAAGCTACATCAATCACCAGCTGAGAGCTATATCAGCTTGGGGAAATAAATGGCAAGTAACATTTGCACCTGAGAAAACGCAAATGATGATCGTCTCTAGGCACCATGATGGTAATGCTGGTGCAGTAGTAAGGATGAATGGGAGGATGTTGGCACCTGGAGAAGAAGTTGATATCCTTGGGGTGAAATTTGACTCCAAACTAACCATGAAGAACCATGTTGTAAATCTTGCAAACAAGGCAGCCAGGAAGCTTACAGCACTTCGCCGTATCTCGCATCTGCTTGACAGTAGGGGTTGCAAGATCCTGTACGAGGCACAAGTACGCTCGCACCTTGAGTATGCTCCACTTTCTTGGTTTGCCTGCCCCCCCCCTCTCATCTGCGACTGCTTGACAGAGTAGAGAACAGAGCAAGACGTCTCATCTCTCGCCTGGACCCATCCTGGATAGATCTGTCATTTCAGCAGAGCCTTCAACATAGGAGGGATGTGGGTGGCCTTACTGTTATGTACAAGGCCAATATTGTCAAAATACCACACTTGGATCCACTTCGAGGACAGCGTGAAACAAGCTTTTATGCCACAAGACGGGCAGAAAGCAGCAACTTCACTCTGGCTGTACCCTTCTCCAGAACATCACTCCATCTGAGATCATACATACCCAGGATGACTCGAGTATGGAACACATTCGTACAGCATAATGATGTCAACGAGATAAAGTCAGTTGATCAAATGAAAATGCTGGCCCACAGATGGCTCCAACTTCATCCTGTTCCGTACTTGTATGTCTCATAACAATAAAAATGCTTTCAAATGAGCTGATGTAGGTAACAGCTCTTAGCTTGCCAATAAAGTTAGGAATCCTTAACCTGTAATATAGCTGTCAAAAGCTAGGGATCCTTAACCTTGTCAAACCCTGTGTAAAAAAAAAAAAAAAAAAAAAGAGAGAGAGAGAGAGAGAGAGAGAGAGAGAGAGCTCTTTGCACTGAGTTCGGTCAACCAACTGCTTGCCTCAAGTGCAGTCGTGATTACCAGGTCTGGTGTGATCTTGACCACCAGGTCTGGTGTGGTCTTGATCACCACGTCTGGTGTGGTCTTGATCACCAGGTCTGGTGTGGTCTTGACCACCAGGTCTGGTGTGGTCTTGACCACCAGGTCTGGTGTGGTCTTGACCACCAGGTCTGGTGTGGTCTTGACCACCAGGTCTGGTGTGGTCTTGATCACCAGGTCTGGTGTGGTCTTGACCACCAGGTCTGGTGTGGTCTTGACCACCAGGTCTGGTGTGGTCTTGACCACCAGGTCTGGTGTGGTCTTGACCACCAGGTCTGGTGTGGTCTTGATCACCAGGTCTGGTGTGGTCTTGACCACCAGGTCTGGTGTGGTCTTGACCACCAGGTCTGGTGTGGTCTTGACCACCAGGTCTGGTGTGATCTTGACCAGCAGATCTGGTGTGGTCTTGACCAGCAGGTCTGGTGTGATCTTGACCAGCAGGTCTGGTGTGGTCTTGACCTGGTGGTCAAGATCACAAGACACGGGGAAAGAAGAAAGGGAAGACGAGTCATAAAATAATCTGCACTAACTCCAGGAATTTACTCTATTTTACACCAGACGAGGAACAATTTGCATTCAACGAGATTTCAGACCATAACAGTGTTCTTAGTGCGTCGCTTTTTCTACTTATTTTAAGAATAATTACTTGAATTACTTTGGACAACGCTTCACAATGCCACGGAAGTAATTTGTTTGAAATATCTGGGTTAGAAGAGGGGGAACGAGGACATAACGAGTCATAAATTTCTAGGAATATATTTTCACGATTCAGGTCACAACCACAATTTCTATTTATAATCCATGACACAAAATATAACAGGAACATAAATTTACGCCAAACATTAATCCTGTAAACAGGTGCTCGCGTGCGCACCCACCTGCGCATACTCCTGGCTAATTTACAAAATGGTGAAACAGGTCAGGATGACGTAAGAAGAGGGAGGGGGTAAAGAAAGCTGGGTGTCCAACCTAGTGTCAGTCTTTGCACATATATTATTCTTGATGCATGGAAATGTAACAGGGTAAGCTCAGGTCAAGATCTGAAGACAGTGCTAAGTTAATAAGGTTACCTCACCAAGATGGCTTCAAGGAACTGTAAGAGTACTTGCATAAAGTACAATAACTGTCCAACAAGGGGCTATTAGCATACCAGAGGAAGACGACTGGGAGAAACTGTTAGACTGCTTGGATAAATTACTAAAAAATTCCAGCAAGTGCCTAGTAGAGTTCAAGCATTGCAGGTACGAAGTAATGAAAATGGGAATCAGGGAAGGAATACCAGATACAATGTATCATCTGGGAGGAAATAACTATAATCTAGGTGCACACAAGTCTGGTGGGCAACCGCGGATAGTTATAACTATTATTGTTGTGAGTCCCCCTCAATGCTTCACAGAAATACTTATATTCAACACTTGCCATAACCAAAGACAAGCACATAGTAACCACCAAATAAGACATTTATCAGTGTGATACACAAATGCAGATGTCATTACTAACACCAGAAACGTAACTCTCAGGCAAAATAAATGAAACTTCCCAGAGCGGGTATCACGTAATGAGATAAGAAGAGAAAACAATGAAGAAGAATGACACTCATGGTTAGAAAATATTCGAGATTTGAGAAGACAAGCTAAACTCTAGGGTGCTCAAAGACTACTTAGCAGGAACAGTACTGACAGGCACGACCAATGTAATAGTTGCGGTGATAAATAGCCCTGCACTGAACAGTACGCTCTAGAATGCAGAATGAGGACAATAGGACAGCAAGGGGATTTGTTAACTCCCCTTATGTATGAAGAGAGGTGCTGAAACGTCTTGATCCTATATACACATAACCCGCACATAGAAGAGAGGAGCTTACGACGACGTTTCGGTCCGACTTGGACCATTTACAAAGTCACACTTACGAGAAGTAGAGCATTACGGGTATATATAGGCAGGAAGAGGAAGTGATAGTAGTAGTAGTGATAGTAGTAGTAGTAGTAGTAGTAGTAGTAGTGGTGGTGGTGGCAGTAGTAGTGGCGGAGATGGAAGGAAGTAGTAATGGGGAAGTAAGGATCCTTTGCACTTCCTGCTTTTCATCGAGGTATTTTCCCTGCCGAGCCTCTTACTCTCGTAAGGAGTAATTTCAGTGTGCAGATTTGGAACCAATCTCTTCAGAATTTCCCAGAGAGTACAGTTAAAGAGACTTCAAATTCTCAATTAATTTAAATGACTGAATTTAAAAAAGCTGTGAAAAATCTCTCTACGTTCTTTGAACTTCAAAGAAGGTTCCCTAATGCTGGTGTAAGTTTTTGATCTAAGGAATTAGACTTATCCTCCCTTCCTTGGAATAAACGAGATTGCTTCCCTTTCACTAAGTACTGTATGACCCCAATGGATTTAGTGTTCCCTAAACAACAGTAATGTACATTCTCCTGATCTGCGATATCGTTTGCCTTAAAATGACAGTTAAACTACAATCACATTGCAGTCTAATAACCACAAGTGACTTAAATCATCATTATATTTAAAGGAAGGGCTCAAGCCGTACGGATCATATACAGCACCTGGGAGAATGGGAAGCAGTCAGGTTCAATCCAAGGGAAGGACTGGTCGAATTCCTCGCTCCTTTGAGCTTGTTTTATACTCCATTCGAGATTTTATTACCTCAATTTTTCCTTTGCGAAGTAACCGAAATGTGCCCTCATTGAACGTCATATTTTTCTCTGTGGCTTTAAACAAAATCCTAGAGCAATAGGTTATAAAAATAGGTTTCCTGTACGGGCTTAGTACGAAAATTTAACCATGATAGTTTAGACGTATTACAATGTATTCTTGGCTTACAAGTTCAACTAACATATCACCTAACAACAAAATAGAATTAAAAATACTTTTAAAACAAAAATTAAAAAAAGACCAAAAATATTATTGAACATAAAGCAAAAATAGCATTAAATTCTAAAGACACCAAAAAGCAATTTTGAACTGTATCTTCTGTAATAATACTGTCATGCAACATTTGTATTCATCTACTCAATAAAAATTATTTTCATCACCAGGAGAAGCAATGATCCTCGTCCTTTAAGTGTGCCATCACAACAAACCTGGGTACTGTGACCCTAACACCCAGAGGGTCATAGCAAGGCGGTAATCCCATCGGCACGCGGAGACTGTAGCCCCCCCCCATAGTGGCACATAGCTGACATATTGGGCACATAGTACCCACACTTGGCTAAGCATCAGATAATGGAAGCGCAGGGCTGGTAGGGAGGAGTTGTAGGGATGGGTTGGCAGGTGTCACAGTTACACCAGTACCTATGTCAGCCTCTGCCACAAGCTGCTTAAGTAATATGTCAGACATCAACAGGGATATATTATATATATATATATATATATATATATATATATATATATATATATATATATATATATATATATATTCAACAAGTCGGCCGTCTCCCACCGAGGCAGGGTGACCCAAAAAAGAAAGAAAATCCCCAAAAAGAAAATGCTTTCATCATTCAACACTTTCACCACACTCACACATAATCACTGTTTTTGCAGAGGTGCTCAGAATACAACAGTTTAGAAGTATATACGTATAAAGATACACAACATATCCCTCCAAACTGCCAATATCCCAAACACCTCCTTTAAAGTGCAGGCATTGTACTTCCCATTTCCAGGACTCAAGTCCGACTATATATTATATATATATATATATATATATATATATATATATATATATATATATATATATATATATATATATATATAGAGAGAGAGAGAGAGAGAGAGAGAGAGAGAGAGAGAGCCGGTGGTGCAAATGATGACTGGTAACGATGGTGGTAGTGATGGTGACAGTAACCCAGTCTGGCGAACCCGTGCAGATTTGAACACTGCTTAGGTTAGGATGCTTTCTGAAGTGGATTTTAGTCACATGACGACCCGACAGTGAAGTTCATAGTCAACTGACCGACGCCTTCCGCTGGTTTATTTGAACATATAAAAGAATATAATTAGGCAAGACGTATCCACCTGTTCTCTACTGCTAATTTTACTGATTAATTACTTACCACAGTTCTGAAAAACCTGCATATATAGCTTTTCCTGAAGCTTACATTATTATTATAATCAAGGGGGAAGCGCTAAACCCGGAGGATTATACAGCGTCTAGGGGGGGATGTGGAAGGCATTCAGGCTAAATTCGGGGAACTGGAGCACAGATCCAATTCCCTAAATCAAGAGCCCCTCACCAACATCAAGGAACCTTCCTTGAGGGGTCCTGAAGGTTACAATAGTTTTGATGAGGACCTTAGCAAAATATGGTCCGGGTCCAGCTGTCTCAGTGTCATCACTCACAGTCCAGTGTCAGACTATGACAGGTTTTTTTAATTTGATTATTTGTAGTTAAATGAGAGCGTTAACAGTCATCTGCATCTCTCCATACCCTTAGGTACATACATTTTTTGTAACCTCACACAAAGTTCAGAAACTGGGAATCGTGTAAAAAAAAAAAAAACGAAAGGTGTAAAATGAGGATAGGCTGGAGAGTAGAAGGGTAGAGATATTTTGGGAGATGTTAAGCGAGTAAATAACAAAAAAGGCACAATACCGTGACTGGAACGATACACAAATAACCCGCACATAAAAGAGAGAAGCTTACGACGACGTTTCGGTCCGACTTGGACCATTGACAAAGTCACACTGTGACTTTGTCAATGGTCCAAGTCGGACCGAAACGTCGTCGTAAGCTTCTCTCTTTTATGTGCGGGTTATTTGTGTATGTTAAGCGAGTGTTTAGGGAGTTTTGAGGCAAGTGAGAGAAGGAGGTGCGAGATTACTAAATGTATCATCTAGAGAACTGATGAGGGGTTGTCGAGGTGTTTTGGTCATTTAGAGAGAATGGAGCAAAATAGAATGATTTGGAGGGTGTATAAATCTGTAGTGGAGGGAATGAGGGGTATGGGTCACCCTAGGAAAGGTTGGAGGGACGGAGTAAACGTTTTGTATACAAGGGGCTTGGACATACAGCAGCCTCATGTGAGAGTGTTAGGAGTAAGTGATGGCAAGTGGTTTTTATGACAACGTGCTGTTGGAGTGTGAGCAAGGTAACATTTATGCAGGGATTCAGGGAAACCGGTTAGTCGAACTTAAGTCCTGGAGGTGGGAAGTACAGTGCATGGCTCCGGAGGAGGGGTGGGAATATTTGCAGTTTGGAGGGGCACCTGAACTGTAGTATCGACTCGCCTCTCGCAAAACAGTGATAGTGTGAGTGATGGGGAAAGTGTTTCTTCTTTTTTTCGGGTTACCCTACTTCGGTGAGAGACGGCCGGTGTGCTAAAAAAATATGAAATAGTGTAAATTTTGGAGTGAAAGCGACCATTTTATGTGACTCCAAAAATGTAAAATATTAGGCCTAAAACTAATTTAGCAACAGAGTTGTAGATGAGTGAAATAAACACCCGGGTAGCATCTGGGACAAGAACTTTGCGTACCTTTAAATATAGGCTGGAAAGATACACAAGTGGATGTGGGTGGGTGTGAATTACATCTACCCAGCATGGGCCAATACGCCTACTGTAGAGTTCCTTCTGAGAGTGAGAAACGTGGAAATCAGTCGGATCAGCCGGACTGTGGTTCGTACGCTGGACTACGTGTGGCCAGCAGTAACAGCCTCGTTGATCAGCCACTGATCCACCGGGAGGCCTGGTCGTGGACCGGGCCGCGGGGGTCTTTATCCCCGGAATGCCCTCCAGGTAGGTAGTGAGTTTAGTGTAGATGAGATTCCTTACTGTTCTAGGGGAGTATGATACACCCTCCTATCTGAATGGTTTTCACACAACTGGCTGGTCGAGTGGTACACATCCCGAGAACGATACCAACCTTCGAATTACAAAGAAACAAATGAAATGAGATTTTGAAACCGATCATAAGTGGCGTTCTAAATTGCTCAAACGAAACGAGCGGCACAGCGGACACACAACCCGTACAGATGGGATACGTCATCGCTGAAAAGCCCTTCCTCTGACGCAGACTCTCGGACTTTCTAACAAACACTTACCTATTGTACCAACTTTGATTTAAATTTTACTCTCGCACTCTTCCCCACCTCCACTAACCCTCGCATATCCTCCCCCTCACTAGCTTCTACTCTTCGCATATTCCTAGTTTTGCATATCCTTCGTTGCAGAACTGTATGACCCTTTAGGGTTTAGCTTTAAACTTGATCAGAGAAACGTAAGATACATGTAAAGTAAGATACATGTAGAGAAAGGTAAGACACACGAAAGGAAAAGATACATGTAAAGAAAAGTAAGATAATGTAAAGTAAGATACATGTTGAGGAAAGTAAGATAATGTAAAGTAAGATACATGTTGAGAAAAGTGAGATATATGTAGAGAAAAATAGGATACATGTAAAGTAAGATACATGTAAAGAAAAGTAAGATACATGTAAAGAAAAGTAAGATACATGTGAAGTAAGATACATGTAAAGTAAGATACATGTAGAGAAAAGTAAGATACATGTAAGATACATGTAGAGAAAAGTAAGATACATATAAAGATATATGTAGAGAAAAGTAAGATACATGTAGAGAAAAGTAAGATACATGTAAAGAAAAGTAAGATACATGTGAAGTAAGATACATGTAAAGTAAGATACATGTAGAGAAAAGTAAGATACATGTAAGATACATGTAGAGAAAAGTAAGATACATATAAAGATATATGTAGACAAAAGTAAGATACATGTAGAGAAAAGTAAGATACATGTAAAGAAAAGTAAGATACATGTGAAGTAAGATACATGTAAAGTAAGATACATGTAGAGAAAAGTAAGATACATGTAAAGTAAGATACATGTAGAGAAAAGCAAGATACATATAAAGATATATGTAGAGAAAAGTAAGATACATGTAGAGAAAAGATGCATGTTGAGGAAATTAAGATAATGTAAAGTAAGATACATGTTGAGAAAAGTAAGATACATGTAAAGTAAGATATATGTAGAGAAAAGTAAAATACATGGAGAAAACAGTAAGATACATAGAGAAAAAAGTAAGATACATGGAGAAAAAAAGTAAGATACATGGAGAAAAAAGTAAGATACATATATTTATATTAATAGTATACACTAACGACAAGTAGATAAGTGATACATGTCATTGTATTAACAGTACTGTATGAACTTAATATAAAGTAAAATGATACCAGAAACACAGCTGGAAGGAGTGTAGAAGTCTTCAGCAGTAAACTGAGCACTTTCCTCCTCAACGCGCTGGATCAACCAGACTGTGGTGGATATGTGGGTCACCAGGCCGCCAGCAACAGCAGCCTGCCTGATCAGGATAGTATCAGATAAGCCTACTCAGGGACGGGCTGCGAGAATGAGAAAACTCGAAACTCTTCAAAAATCTCAAAGATATTTTAAGACACGTGAGCAACCACTACGACATATTTACTGGAAAACGTTTCGGTCCTGGGACCTTGATCACTTCTAACAATTGCCGAGGTTTATGCCATAAATCAAATGTGTTCAATACTGTGTGGAGACACCTTTGTTGTAGGCACCAGGTGGTTCTAGCTGCGGCTCAACATTTTCCTGGAGCAGCGTGAGAACAAAGATGGTTACGCTTCACTAGCCTGGGAACAGATTCATCACCTTCAACAGAAGGCCTTAAACTCTTCCAAGCACACCATGTTAAGGAGAACGTAAATTCCCCAGTCTTCTAAAAACACGCTTATTTTTCCTCTATAATCTATCTTGTCCATAATTACTATCGCATTTCCAGAGGTCTGAACACAATTTTCTGGAAGACAATTGTCCTCAAAGATTTATTAAGTTATACCATGAATTAAAGAAAGATCCTGGACTTCACCTTACGAAACAGACAAAACAAATGCGATAGTAATTATGGACGAGGTAGATTACAGTGGAAAAATAAACATTTTATTAGAAGACGGAGGAACTTACGTGCCTCTTAAACACTATGAATGATAACCAAACACATACAGGCCTGGAATGCTCTCATTAATCTAATTTATGTTTACAGCCAAAAAACTTATCTCCCTTCCTGTCTGACCCATGGTAATACAATGGTACAGGATACTGACAATTCGGATTATGGCATTTTCTTGTGAAGACCATTCCTCCACTAAGAACTTCAACAATTCTCACAAAAAATAGCCATGTCTTGTTCTGTGTGAATTTATAAAGTCTCTGGCGAACGAAGCGTCTCTAATAAAATCCCGTAACCCGAATTGTATGTCTTATCCACCTGTCCCATATATTAAGGTAGTGGCAATGCCAAATGAGATGTAGATTTTCTCTCTTTGTGACGCTCGTATTTTTCGTGTAATATTACTTATATACAACGACTTAGTGAATTAGTGTCTGTCAGTCATGTATTTGTCTTAAAACACCAACTGATACTGTATTAAAATGTGTATTTGTACTTGTGTTCTATATTTCTATAAAGTCTATATTAATATAAAAAATACTAGATCTGCCTGGATTATAAATCATAAAATATTTAACTATGATCTTTGCTCTGCCTGATTCTCTACTTTAGCTTGTGTCATTATTGAAAGTCGTACTAGAGAATCCAATTGTTACTGTTCATCAGTCATACTACAGAAACCCTCTGTTACTGTCTGTTAACGGATCCTGGATCATCGCCCAGGCGGCCTGGTCTCACACCAGATTTTCTACACTGGAAAAGAAATTACAGTAAGCATCAAGAAACAGTAAAAAAAACATTTACACTGAAATAAAAACAAGTTAATAAGACGAGCAAAGAAAAGTCTAGCAGTCCCTCCAGAGTGCAAAAAGTTTAACTGGCTTGCTAACTAACCTACTAACCTTCCACTTATTTGTGTTACCTTAAAGCCTTTCATAAAAAAAAAAAAAAAAACTCGCTTGGGTGGTGATGCATGATTTCTTTTGTATGACTCTGTATAGATCTGTCTCACTAATGAGTTTGTTGTCAAAACACTGGAAAAAGCTCTTCATTGTAGTTCCCACTGAGACTGATTGCATTGTCATGTTTACTGATACTGGGATCTGCATTTTCATGGGCTCTGCAAGTGCATTTTCTCCCTTTAGCCATGTGCACGTGTACCCACCTGCTTGTGGCAGCGGGAGTCGAGTTTCACCTCTTTGCCCCATAAGAGAATGTGTGTGTGTGTGTGTGTGTGTGTGTGTGTGTGTGTGTGTGGACTCACCGAGTTGTATTTGCGGGGTTCGTAAGCCAGCTCCTGGCCCCGCATGCTAGACCACTTTCATCAGCATCACAGATATATGGCCTCTTGGGCCTCATAATACTTACTCTTGAAGCTGTGTATTGAGTATACTTCCACTGTTTAATTCAAGTCATTCCACTTTTCAACCACCTTCAGACGAAAGAAATATTTCCTTATATTCCTATGACTCATCTGTATTTCAGCTTCCATCTGTGTTCCCTTGATACTGGTAGACTAAAGTCAAATAGTCTGTCTTTATCTGCCATATCAATACCATTTAAAATTGTCTATGTGGTAATCATATCTACCATTATGCTCCTCTCCGCGAAGGTCGTCAGGTTCATTTCCTTCAGCCTCCTCATAGAGCAATTCTCTCAGTTCTGGTACTAACCCGGTTGCAAACCTTAGTATCTTTCCGAGTTTCTTCGTATGCTTGACCAGGTGTGGGCTCCATGCTGGGGCCGCGTACTCAATGACTGACCTAATACGTCATAAATAATGTTGTGAAGAATTCTGTACTCAGGTTCCTGAATGCTATTCCAAGATTTGCTACCTTGAATATGCTGCTGACACTGTATGGTTTATATGTTTTTCTGGCAATGTGCTTGGTGTTGTATTCACACCCAGGTCCCCTTCACTCTCATATTTGCATATTCTCTCTGCCCATGTCGAAATCCACATCCAGTTTTTCCCCTAATTTCTCCAATTCGTATGGCGCTGCATGTGTTCGGGTTGAACAATGTTGTGGTACTGTATCAGATACTTTCCTGAGGTCACTATGATTATCACAGTCCAGCAGATTTGTAAGACAGCATTTTCCATCCTTAAATCCGTGCTGGTTTTCTGTGAAGTATCTTCTCTCAAAGTGATCCAATAATTTTTCTTTTACTATCGTCTCCAGCATTTTTTTTTTGACAGTATGTATATTAGTTACCAGCTTATATCTCAATGTCTCTTGTCTATTCCATTTTTTTATGAATGGGGACCATATTTGACCTTCTCCAATTTTTTTGCGGTTGTCCTGATTGGAAAAACTGGTTGCACTGTTTATGTGAACAGTGAGATATTGTATGTTATCTGGTCCCATTGCCTTTGTTACGGCAAGCTGACTTAGTTGTCTCGAGGTTTTTTTTTTTTTGTGCTGATCTTTTCTAGTACCTGCTGATCTGGTGTGACTACACTGCCTTCTGCTAACTCTTCACTTTCTTCTTTGAAGACTTCTTTGGATTTTTAAGCTCTTCGCATATTTCTCTGTTGTGTGTGTGTGTGTGTACTAACCTAGTTGTGTTTGCGTGACTCGATACTTAGCTCTGGCCCAGCCTGCTAGACTACCTTCATCAGCATCACAGATTTCTAGCCTCTTCGAGGTGTGTATTGAGTTACCCTCCACTACTGTCTCATCCAGGTCATTCCACTTTTCAACCATCTTAAGATTAAAATACTTGCTAACATCTCTATAATTCATCCGTATTTTCAGCTTCCACCTGTGTCCCCTTCATCATGGTCCTTGTAAGTCAGACTGTTTCCATCTGTATTATATATCCCTAATCTTAGGATTCGTCTCTCCTTGCATGTGTGCGTGCATGCTTGCTTAATCTTACGAAAAATAACGCATGGTGGATAAACTGTATTTGTATTTATGTTTACCTATATATTACTCATTTACACGAACACCACACACAGACACACACACACACACACTCAATATATTATATATTATACACACACATGCAACTATAAAAACACTTGCCTTTCTAAATTACATAAACTGACAAGTCAAGTGTCCCTCCTTGCTACTCAAGAAGTGTATATATCCACACTAGCACAAGTGCTCCACACAAATAGCAGCGTCCTCCAGAAGAGCCGCAGTAGGAAGACTACCACAGGTCTGCCTTTGCAGGCACACAAGTAGTTAAAGCCTACCCTTATACCCTGTCTGTAGAGCACCACTGAGGACCTACCTGACGTGAGGATGAACATGGCTGTTGGTGCCGTACACTACGGAGTCCCAATACCAACGAGGCCACATGCTGAAGCTTTTCCGATACCTTTCTTCAGTTGTGGAGCTCAGCGCCGGTAGTTGATAATCGTCGGTCCTCCTTGTTGATGGTAAGTTCTCGGCACCTGGGGTGTTCGTCCTTCTGATTGAAGAATGTGGGAGATCCTTACACTTGCATGATGGCTGCTGTAGCGAAGGACTAACCCTTAGAGTTAATAAGCACTTTAAGATATTCTTGAGGAGAAATACTTTTCAAAGAGGATCACGGAAACCTGATAACCAATATCAACTATTTTTTTTAATTCATCTTATTCAGTAATCAGTGGTAGTAACTATCTTTCACTGTTATTATTGTTTGTGGTACAGTTGAAAGATGTAGTAACAACAGTCACTGATGACAGGGTAAGAGACAGCTCTAGAGACACGGTGGCTGAGAAAGTAAAAGGAAATTAAAGTGTTTACCTTTTATTTATTTATTATACGGTAGCAGCAGACTGGAAGCCTCACACAGAAAGACTTGAATATTTAGTGTTTTATTATATGTCAACGGTTCGGGGAAGATGCTCAGTACTAAATATCGAAAAACGTGTACACTACCACAGCTTAATGGAGCGAGAGATGCGGGAGAAAGTGGAGAATTGGGAACTGTGATAAGCAGAGATGCCCATGGATATAATTAGAGAACACTGTCAACATCTTCAACTTACTAAAGCAGTACACGGTGTTCAAAACAGAAACGCAACCCATGAAGAATGCATATATTATCGTAACCCATTATATATCTTTCTGTTTCAGTGATCATTAAGTACAAGAATGGTGTTCACATATCTGGGTTTCAATCTTTCTAATAACACCGTGTATTCAAATCAACCTCATATACTGGAAGACCTGCAGGCCAACATTCAGTGTACACCAGACGACATATCAAACACTGAAACCAGTATTCAACAACTTTAGTTGTTACACTTATGACCAACACATTCATATTTTTTTTCGTTATTTGTTAATAACATTTATTCTCCACGAGCATCCTCTACAAGAAATATTTTCAAGAGAATCCTGAACTACTATTTGTAACAAATGCCGACATCTAGATGAATACAAATAGGAAGTGCATCTGTTTGGCGCCCAGGAGACGGAGGATCAAGCCTTTATCAAGACTTGTGCTGAATGACTCACATGGGTTTAGTGCTTAACATGAATTATAACAAATGCCATATCAGGTTAGTTGTGGGAGCTATGCAAGACTGAGGGCACCAACAGGCTATTTGTTTTGACAGTGACCAGGAAAGTCCAGCCTCAGGCCGAGCTGCGAGAGCACCTCGACACTGGTCACAGGTAACCACAACTCGAAACAGGCGGAAACCTGCAGCACCCTAAGACACAAGTATCTGCATTCAACTGGTTGTTTGTGGTGATGTTCTCGCCACATCCTGGCTTGATTTCCCGAAGTAAATGACTGAGCGGTGAGACGCGGCCTTCACACACATTTAAAACTCTCTGTACTCATTCCAGGAGCCTTCACCACGCCGCTGGACACTCACGTGTTTCTTGTATTTGTTAGTCACTTTGGGATATAATATAGATAATAATTTTGGATTTAGTCTATAAATTTATTACATATAATAGTTTGCAAATTTTGAACTGCAAAAAACATGCAAGGATTCTAAGTAAATGTGATAGAGCGGCTAAAGTAAACAAATGGTGCGTAAAATGAGCAGTGTTCTGTAAGGCGTCATAATGTTCTATCCGCATACTGCACTTACTAACTGTTGTTATACTGCACTCATTAACTGTTGATGTTATATTGCTGAAGGATAACTCAGGGAAAACTGTGACAGTGTTATAAATATTTCAAGTTTAAAACATAAAATTAACGATGTTTGTGTAACAAGGACATTACCAACTTTGTTTTTAATAATTAATATGTGTCTCGTTTAGTTAGCTGTGTGTGTGAGAGCTCTGGTTATTCAAGAACTGTTTAAAGTAAAGTTAGTTCGGTTTAAATTAGTAGGTGGATTAATGTCTGAATTAACTGATGGCTGACAACAAAACATTTTACAACTGTTGCAGGTTAAATCAACCCAGATGAAAGTAACAGAAGTATTTTATGAGGCACAACATTATACTGATGACTTAATGCATTAAAAATAGTACTTAATTTATTCCGCGAAACAGTTAGTATGGATATTTTTAATATCTGACGAGGAAGAAACCTAGTTAACAGTCAGGTTGACTGGCTATACAAAAGGCTGAGCAACTGAGTCATACACACAGAATGTATATACCGGAGGGGGGAGGGGGGTATATACACTGCCTGTATTTTGAATAAGGGGCGACGATGTTACAGTTCAGAGGTTCATCTGAACTACGATGTAAGCGTGCTTCTGGCAACACAGTGATGGAGTAATGATCGAAATGTTTCTTCTTTTTTGCGTCAACGTGTGTGTGTGTGTGTGTGTACTCACCTATTTGTACTCACCTATTTGTGGTTGCAGGGGTCGAGTCCTAGCTCCTGGCCCCGCCTCTTCACCGGTTGCTACTAGGCCCTCTCTCTCCCCGCTCCATGAGCTTTATCAAACCTCGTCTTAAAACTGTGTATGGTTCCTGCCTCCACTACGTCATTTTCTAGGCTATTCCACTGCCTTACAACTCTATGACTGAAGAAATACTTCCTACTATCTCTCTGACTCATTTGTGTCTTCATCTTCCAATTGTGGCCTCTTGTTTCTGTGTCCCCTCCCTGGAACATCCTGTCTTTGTCCACCTTGTCTATTCCACGCAGTATTTTATATGTCGTTATCATGTCTCCCCTGACCCTCCTGTCCTCCAGTGTGGTCAGGCCGATTTCCCTTAATCTTTCCTCATAGGACATTCCCCTTAGCTCTGGAACTAACCTTGTCGCAAACCTTTGTACTTTCTCTAGTTTCTTGACGTGCTTTATCAAGTGCGGGTTCCAAACAGGTGCTGCATACTCCAGTATGGGCCTGACATACACGGTGTACAGTGTCTTGAATGATTCCTTACTAAGTGTGTGTGTGTGTGTGTGTGTGTGTGTGTGTGTGTGTGTGTGTGTGTGTGTGTGTGTGTGTGTGTGTGTGTGTGTGTGTCGTGCCGAATGGGTAAAACTGGTCAATTAGCAAGAACTCATTTAAAATTAAGTCCTAAAATTTTCTCTTACACGTTTAAAGATGTATTTTTCCATTTATGTTAATGTAAAAATTAATAATTTTATACCAAAAGAAACTTAGAAAACTTACCTAACCTTATTATAACAAGCGCAATTTAATTTAGCCTAATCCAACAAAATATATTTTAGATAACCTTACAATAATTAATAATAATCAAATACAATAAAATTAATTTATTCAATAGGTTCAGAATGATTTTTGCGAAATTTTTGCATGCACAAAATTTCGCTTGCCTTATTTGGCAAGAAAAGCGTTGCTATTTAAGCCAAAACCGCAAGTTTTACCTACTCGGCAAGACATTATATATATATATATATATATATATATATATATATATATATATATATATATATATATATATATGTATATCATATATATATATATATGTGTGTGTGTGTGTGTGTGTGTGTGTGTGTGTGTGTGTGTGTCGTGCCGAATAGGCAGAATTTGCGATCTTGGCTTAAATAGCAACGCTCATCTTGCCATATAGGACAAGTGAAAATTTGTGTATGCAATAATTTCGCCAAAATCATTCTGAACCTGACGAAAAAAATATATTTCACTGTGTTTTTTTAGTATTAAATTATTGTAAACAAATCTAAAATATATTTAGTTGGGTTAGGCTAAAATAAATTGTTCTTGTTATAATAAGGTTAGGTAAGTTTTCTAAGATTCTTTTGGTGCAAAATTAAATTTTTTTAACATTAACATTAATGAAAAAAAAATTATCTTTAAACGTATAAGATAAAATTTTAGAAAGGACTTAATTTTAAATGAGTTCTTGCTAATTGACCAGTTTTACATATTCGACACGACACACACACACACACACACGCACATACATATATATATATATATATATATATATATATATATATATTTATATATATATATATATATATATATATATATATATTATTATTAACACATCGACCTTTCCCACCAAGGCAGGGTGGCCAGAAAAAAAAAACTTTCATCATTCACTACATCACTGTTTTGCCAGAGAAATGCTTACACTACAGTTATAAAACTGCAACATGAACACCCCTCATTTAGAGTGCCGGCACTGTACTTCCCATCTCCAGGAATCACGTACGGCCTGCCGGTTTCCCTGAATCCCTTATAAATGTTACCTTGCTTACACTCCAACAGCACGTCAAGTATTAAAAACCATTTGTTTCCATTCGCACCTATCTAACACGCTCACGCACGCTTGCTGGAAGTCCAAGCCCTTCGCACACAAAATCTTCTTTACCCCCTCCCTCCAACCTTTCCTAGGCCGACCCCTAACCCGCCTTTCCTCCACTACAGATTTATATACTCTCGAAGTCATTCTATTTCGTTCCATCCTCTCTACATGTCCAAACCATCTCAATAACCCCTCCTCACCCCTCTGGATAATAGTTTTAGTAATCCCACACCTCCTCCTCATCTCCAAAGTATGGATTCTCTGCATTATATTCACACCACACATTGCCCTCAGACATATCTCCACTACATCCAGCCTTCTCCTTGTTGCAACATTCACAACCCATGCTTCACACCCATACATGAACGTTGGTATAACTATACTCTCATACATTCCCTTCTTTGCTTTCATGGATAAAGTTCTTTGTCTCCACAGACTCCTCAGTGCATCAGTCACCTTTTTCCCCTCGTCAATTCTATGATTCACCTCATCCTTCATAGACCCATCTGCTGACACATCCACTCTCAAATATCTGAATACATTCACCTCCTCCATATTCTCTCCCTCAAGTCTAATATCCAATCTTCCGTTACCTAATTTTCTTGTTATCCTCATCACCTTACTCTTTCCTATATTCACTTTTAACTTCCTTCTATTACATACTCTACCAAACTCATCAACCAACCTCAGCAACTTCTCTTCAGAATCTCCCAAAAGCACAGTGTCATCAGCAAAGAGCAACTGTGACAACTCCCAATTTGTGTTAGATCCTTTATCTTTTAACCTCACACCTCTTGCCAACACCCGAGCATTCACTTCTCTTACAACTCCATCTATAAATATATTGAACAACCACGGTGACATCACAGATACCTGTCTAAGGCCTACTTTTACTGGGAAATAATCTCCCAATCGCCTACATATTCTAACCTGAGCCTCACTATCCTTGTAAAAAACTTTTCACCACTTTCAATAACCTACCTCCTATTCCATACATTTGCAACATCTCCCGCACTGACCCCCTATCCACCCTATCATGTGCCTTTTCCAAATCCATAAATGCCACAAAAACCTCTTTACCATTATCTAAATAATGTTCACCTATATGTTTCACTGTAAACACTTGGTCCACATACCCCCTATCTTTCCTCAAGCCTCCTTGTTCATTTCCTATCCTGCTCTCCGTCTTACTCATAATTCTTTCAATAATAACTCTGTTATACACTTTACCAGGTATACTCAACAGACTTAGTCCCCTATAATTTTTGCACTCTCTTTTGTCCCCTTTGCCTTTATGCAAAGGAACTATGCATGCTCTCTGCCAATCCTAGGGTACTTTACCCTCTTCCATACATTTATTAAATAAAAACACTAACCGCTCCAAAACTATATCCCCACCTGCTTTTAACATTTCTATCTTTATCCCATCAATCCCAGCTCCTTTACCCCCCTTACATTCTACACACTGCCCCACGCACTTTCCCCACACTCACAACTGGTTCTTCGTCACTCCTATAAGATGTTATTCCTCCTTGCCCTATACACGAAATCACAGCTTCCATATCTTCATCAACATTTAACAATTCCTCAAATTATTCCCTCCATCTTCTCGATACCTCTAACTCTCCATTTACTAACTCTCCTATTTATAACTAACAAATCCATTCTTTCCCTAGGCTTTCTCAACTTATTAATCTCACTCCAAAACTTTTTCTTATTTTCAACAAAATTTGTTGATAACATCTCACCCATTGGTCTGACTCCTTGGCTAGTGCTGTTTTGTGTGCTGTTTTGTGACATAAATACATATATATATTATTCTTTTCTCTGAGGATGAGGGTGCCCAGGACAGTTCTAGAGGTGGTACCTCCCTATATTGTATATATATATATATATATATATATATATATATATATATATATATATATATATATATATATATATATATATATATATATATATATATATATATATATATATGCAAACAATCGCAGACGGGCGATCTTAACTATGCAGGACAAGCCACCGGAGAGGGGAATCTTTAGCTCAAGTACTTTCACACTTCTCAGTGCGTCATCAGGAGCTGTGCAATGTTGCAAGGGAGCAACCAAAGCAGGGAGAGAGGTCTTAGAGTAGCGTAGGTGTCACTGGCCACGGTTACCCTTAGCTGTAGACTGACACCTACGCTACTCTGAGACCTTTCTCCCTGCTTTGGTTGCTCCCTTGCAACATTGCACAGCTCCTGATGACGCACTGAGAAGTGTGAAAGTACTTGAGCTAAAGATTTCATAATATATATATATATATATATATATATATATATATATATATATATATATAATAGATATATTTATATACATACGTGTGTGTGTGTGTGTGTGTGTGTGTGTGTGTGTGTGTGTGTGTGTGTGTGTGTGTGTGTGTGTGTGTGTGTGTGTGTGTGTGTGTGTGTGTGTGTGTGTGTGTGTCTGTGTGTGTAAAACAACACTGCACTAGCCAAGGAGTCGAACCCATGCTGTTTTGGCCCGCCTCATGGTAAGCGAAAACGCGTGACGCTTTGGACCACTAGACCACACAATCTAGTGGTCTAGTGGTTGAAAGCGTCATGCGTTTTCGCTCACCATGAGGCGGGCCAAAACAGCATGGGTTCGACTCCTTGGCTAGTACAGTGTTGTTATTGATCAATATCACTCGTCTCGTGGGTACAATAATATATATATATATATATATATATATATATATATATATATATATATATATATATATATATATATATATATATATATATATATATATATATATATGTCGTGCCGAATATGTAAAACTGGCCAATTAGCAAGAACTCATTTAAAATTAAGTCCTTTCTAAAATTTTCTCTTATACGTTTAAAGATATATTTTTTTCATTAATGTTGATGTAAAAATTTATAATTTTGCACCAAGAGGAACTTAGAAAACTTACCTAACCTTATTATAACAAGAACAATTTATTTTAGCCTAACCCAACTAAATATATTTTAGATTTGTTTACAATAATTTAATACTAAACAAACACAGTGAAATATATATCTTTCGTTAGGTTCAGAATGATTTTGGCGAAATTATCGCATACATAAATTTTCACTTGCCCTATATGGCAAGATGAGCGTTGCTATTTAAGCCAAGATCGCAAGTTCTGCCTATTCGGCACGACATTATATATATATATATATATATATATATATATATATATATATATATATATATATATATATATATATATATATATTATAACCACGAACGAGTGGTATTGAATCAATAATATATATACTGCTCGTGGAGGCTAGTACACCAAACGGGGAGTAGAATGAAATTAGCTCAGAGGCACCCACACCTCCGTATATCAGCAGCTTGTGCTGCTGGGTCTGGTACAGTGCTCCATCCTTGAGTGGGGATGACCAGACTGGGTGGGTCATTGGGATAATCCGGGGGGTGGGTCATTGGGATAATCCGGGGGGTGGGTCATTGGGATAATCCGGGGGGTGGGTCATTGGGATAATCCGGGGGGTGGGTCATTGGTCTAATCCGGGGTGGGTGGGTCATTGGTCTAATCTGGGGGCGGGGGACATGGACTTGCTCCTCATGGGTCAGTAGGCCTGTTGCAGTGTTCCTTCTTTCTTATGTTCTTATCAAGGTAAAACACCTAGCTCTGCTGGGTGCTTGATTTTTGTAGGACTGAGTGGTCCAATGGGTTAGAGCATCATGTGATTTTCGCTCACTATGAGGCGGGCCAAAACGACATGGGTTCGAATCCTCGGCTAGTCGCAGTGTAGTTATTGATATATATATATATATATATATATATATATATATATATATATATATATATATATATATATATATATATATATATATATAAAACTGGCATACATTATCTCGTCGGTGACTCTAGGCTGGTCAACTCGCCCCAGTGCCCAGAGTCAATATATAAATACTGCCACGTGAGCCAAGTCCTCCCTGCCCCTTCATCACCACCACCATGTGCCAAGTCATTCCTGCTCACACTAATTCATTCACTCATTTCCTCACTAAACGTAAAAGTTCCAAGACTTTTCAAGACCCTTCAAGTACACAAGGTGAATCGTTAACATATCTGTCTTCAGGAGGAAACTCGATAAATTCCTTCAAACAGTTGTGTGGTGTCTAGATCGTACTTGGTGCAGCCACCACTAAAACCTTCCAGTCAGGAGGCCTGGTCCCAGACTGGGCCGCGGGGGGAGGGGGGGAGATCACCAAAGTACTTCACTAATTTTTTTGTCTCTTGCTTTATTCCCTCCCTCTCTCCCTTCACCAAAAATCCGCATTAAAGAGAGAAACCTTATGACGACGTTTCAGGTCATCCTGGACAATTGTCAAGTTCCAAAACTGGGGAAATGTCGTTAAAAGGTACATCTAAGTGGGAGTTTTTGGTGATTTTTTTCCTCCCTCCCTCCCTCCCTCGTTTTCTTCACCTCCCTCCTTTCCTTCCTTCCTTCCTGCCAGCCTGAACTCGCTTCCTAAACCTCCCTCCCTTACTTCCCTCTACTGAAACCTGCGTCGTTTACTCTCGCATCAAAACTATGCACCAATTCGTCACGCTTATAATCATGTTGCCTCTTTAATGTCTTGGAGAGCCTGTCACTACCTGGTAATTTAAAGTCGTGGTTCGAAGTTTTGTCAAGGTAACCACCGGAAAATGCATTAATCTCATCAGGTCGTGCATGAACACTGAGAGAACTCGACGCAATCGTCACAAGAGAAATTCAATGTAATTCACCGTTTTGCAATCACTCGGCTACGTTCAGAGAACTGGTGTGTGCTATGAGGTGTTGGTGATCTGCTGATATATATAACTGAACTCTTTGGTTACTATATGTAAACCCATGCTTATCTAGAGTATAATTTTGAAATACATACATGCCAATCTAGAGGACTTCCATAACTGGTGGCAAACCCATGCTTGTATTATCTAGAGGACTGCCAGAACTGGTGGCAAACCCATGCAATATTTAAAGGATGCCAAACCCATGCTTGCAATATCCAGGGGACTGCCAGAACTAGTGGTAAACCCATGCTTGCAATATCCAGGGGGACTACCAGAACTGGTGGCATACCCATGTTTGCAATATTGACAGGTACAGAGTTGTCAAAGCTGGTTTCAAACCCATCTAATATCTAGAGGATGCCAGAATTGGTGGTAAACTCTTGCTTGCAATATCTAGAGGATACTGCCAACCATGTGCAATATCTGTGTAGAGTTGAAATGGTCCCCCCACCCTGTTGTCGTATCCCTTCCTAAGGATTGCCAAAACTGGTGACAACCATGTGCAAAATCAGGAGGATTGTCAAAATTGGTGGCAAACTTTTGCAATATCTAGAAAGGATTATCAGAAGTGAGCGCGAAGTACATAATGGACGAAAGAAGAACCTCTTAACACATCTGTTGGTTGGGTGATGAGTGTAAAACACAATCCTCTTGTTCAAGAAGGCATTACCCAGACCAGGGATCAAATCACAATACCCTGAAATCCAAGCTTGGTTCTCGTAACCACAGCAGTGTTTGTAGTTAATTGCTCAGTAAAGATTAAACAACAAAAATCTACTTGAGTTCGCGGCTTTAGTGTAATCTTCTTGCAATTATCCTCCGTTAGAACGTAAAAACCTTGTGATATTAAGGTACAAGCTGGGAGGAATCAATAGTGGCACACTTGAACTGCAAGAGACAAGTGTAGCTGGTAAGCGAGGTAGGTAAGACAGCCAGATGGCGTGGATTTTAGATTTAAAAAGCTACTAGTATTGGTCATTTAGGAAAACATGACGTGGGGATCCCCGCCTGCCTTATAAAATTCAACTCAACTATTACCACTCCTCTCCAAATTTTATACAACTCACCTTCACCCTCCTAACCATCTTAATCACGTAATTCAGCGGGGGTGATTAGTAGCTCAGTAGTAGAGCATGCGGAGAGGATCCAGTGTTGATTCCCAGACGGGGTAATATGTATGGGCAAGATCCTCTGCCCCTCTTCACTTAAAATTATGTAACTAGGAATTAGTCGACTCCTATGAGTCGACCAAAAGTACCTCAAAGGAAATAATCCATACTATTTGGTTTCCGTGGATTATCCTTGGTTAATAACCCTTTATGGTTAATAATACAAAGAACGTCTTTTTTTTTTTACCTCTCTTTATATTCTCACCTCTCATTTCAGTCTTTAAACGTCTCCTCTCCTTCCTACCTGGCATACCACTCTTCCTCCCTCTTTCCCACTTGTATCTAGCACTCGACACTCGTAATCCTGCCTCCGGTTAAGAGTACAGCGCGGGTATACTAGTGGTCGTTGTTGCAGTAGACCGGCCTTACAGGACCACTGGCCACGTGTTCCTTGACGTAGAAGGAATACTGAAGCGCCACAATAATGATGAAAGGATCATTAATAGTATACAACACCGACAAGTATATGAATAAGACGTGCAGCAGTTTGGTGCCTTTATTAACCAGACATATCGCCTGCTCAGCATGCCTCTTCAGCCGAAATACGTATAGAGGAGACAGAAATCATGTGCTGTTTTTATATTTCGACTCAAGAAGCCTGCTGAGCAGGAGAAACATCTCGTCACTAGAGATAAACAGATGCACATGTCTTACTCACGGATAAAAAGACACGTACAGACACTTAGGACATCCGTATCGGATACGTTTGGGCATTTGGAGTAACCAGGTCCCAGGACCAAAACGCATTCAGTGAGGATTTTCTAGATGTATGCACTTGTCTTCTTTCATCTACCGTGTCCCTGGCCACAGTCTTCTTCCTCATCCTCCAAAATAAAGACCAATAATACTGACTGGGCCATCACTATCAAACTAGCCCCTCCCCTAATCCCTTTTTCTAGCACACCCATTAATTCTATCTTCCTACAACCCTTAGTTTCTCATTGCTAACCCTTTCTGGGCTCACCCTAAAATTCATTTGCTTCCCTTCCCTTTGCAACACCTTATCATTCACTATAACAGTAGGAACTTCGCCTGGAATACACGACTACATTGGATGCAGACACCCGCTTATTATTCTGTAATGAATGCCGGCTTTCCCGGTTACACGCACTGATACTGGGATCCTAACTGGGTGTTGTCACCAGTACAAGTCCTCAGTGTGCTCGTGTTGGTAGACAAGAGGCTGCTACTCACCACCACACACTGCACTCCACCCAAAAAAGATTAACTATGCCTGATACTATTCACTCAAGCAGTGCATTATCTTGTTACCCAGGGTGAAGTAAAGTGACCCTGCACGACCTGACTATCTAAGAGACTAACTGGGACTACACAGTCATCTACACACTATGGACTGACTGGGACCACACAGTCACCTACGCACTTTGGAGGCTAACTAAAACTACATTCTTACAATCTATGAGTCTATGGGACTACCATCCAGACTGAGTTAACAAGAGATTTCTGTTTTTTCCTAGGAGAAACTGACTAGTTTCTTCAAGCAGTTATTGATCAGCCAGACTGTGGTGACTACGCTACGCTGTATGCAGCTAACACCAGCATGAGTAACTAGACTGTCAGACAAACCTGCTTCGCGACTGAGCTGCGGGAGCGACTATCCCCAGAACTACTGGCAGTATTACTAGGGTAACTGGTGCAAGGACCGTTTATGAGATGTTTACACCTTACTCATTCTCGTAAATGTCTTGTTTCACACGAGTCGATGGCCGGACGCCCAGATAAGCCGTGCTCGAGGTTTACGACTTCACTGTGATGGATTATGAGCCTCAATATCCGATACCAATACGTCCAGTTTTTTGGTCTGTGGTCGGTGGTGCGAACAGCGGTAAAAGGCTTGTTCTTAGCTCAACGTGAACAATTAAATGGAGTTCAAGCCAAGTGTTAAGTTGTATTGTGTGTTACAAAGTGGTTATTGCAACACCAGGATGTTGTACTGGATGTTGCAAGTGCTTGCTGCAATTCCAGGATGTTATATTTTGTTGCAAGTGGTTACTGCAACACCAGTATGTTAAATGTACTGCAAAGTGGTTACTGCAACACCAGGATGAATTGCAGGCCCAAGGCGGTGTTTCACCTACCTGACGGGACCATCATCAACTGGATCAGGTGCTCCACCGGGAGGCTAGGACCGGAATCGTGCCGAGGGGGCGTTAACCCCCGAGACTCTCCGGGTACCTCCTCTACCTGAACCCCCATCCTAGCCAGCCCCCTCCCCACGTCTGCTACCTCTTCATACATGTGTCATACCTGTGACTGGTTTCGAGTATTCTACCCTTGTAGCCCGCTCTAACAAGCAAATTATTGATGGCAGCAGCCTGCACTCCAAAACAGTCATCACTACCTGGTTGGTCAGTTTCTCTCTTGAAAACTTATTTCTTTGTTCTTTCAAAACATTCTCAAAACACGTAATAATCGTTCAGATTTGAACGTTTCCTAGTAACGCTAATTCACCGCGTTGCCAGATGTGTTGCAACGATTTTTGTTTTTACATTTACTTATATGTGATTAAATACGTTTTCATAAGTTTGTGTAAGTTGATATCGAGCGTTAACAAAATAACGTTTTGAATCACCTACGAAAAATAACATAAGGGAGGATATGTCACCTCTACCACCAACACCACCAACTACACCTCCACTAGCTCCACCAACACCACCTCCACCAACACCACCAACTACACCTCCACTAGCTCCACCAACACCACCTCCACCAACACCACCAACTACACCTCCACTAGCTCCACCAACACCACCAACTACACCTCCACTAGCTCCACCAACACCACCAACTACACCTCCACTAGCTCCACCAACACCACCAACTACACCTCCACTAGCTCCACCAACACCACCAACTACACCTCCACTAGCTCCACCAACACCACCAACTACACCTCCACTAGTTCCACCAACACCACCTCCACCAACACCACCAACTACACCTCCACTAGCTCCACCAACACCACCAACTACACCTCCACTAGCTCCACCAACACCACCAACTACACCTCCACTAGCTCCACCAACACCAACTACACCTCCACTAGCTCCACCAACACCACCAACTACACCTCCACTAGTTCCACCAACACCACCTCCACCAACACCACCAACTACACCTCCACTAGCTCCACCAACACCACCAACTACACCTCCACTAGCTCCACCAACACCACCAACTACACCTCCACTAGCTCCACCAACACCAACTACACCTCCACTAGCTCCACCAACACCACCAACTACACCTCCACTAGCTCCACCAACACCACCAACTACATCTCCACTAGCTCCACCAACACCAACTACACCTCCACTAGCTCCACCAACACCAACTACACCTCCACTAGCTCCACCAACACCACCAACTACACCTCCACTAGCTCCACCAACACCACCAACTACATCTCCACTAGCTCCACCAACACCACCAACTACACCTCCACTAGCTACACCAACACCACCAACTACACCTCCACTAGCTCCACCAACACCACCAACTACACCTCCACTAGCTCCACCAACACCAACTACACCTCCACTAGCTCCACCAAATACATCTCCACTAGCTCCACCAACACCAACTACATCTCCACTAGCTCCACCAACACCACCAACTACATCTCCACTAGCTCCACCAACACCACCAACTACACCTCCACTAGCTCCACCAACACCACCAACTACATCTCCACTAGCTCCACCAACACCACCAACTACATCTCCACTAGCTCCACCAACACCACCAAATACATCTCCACTAGCTCCACCAACACCACCAACTACATCTCCACTAGCTCCACCAACACCACCAACTACATCTCCACTAGCTCCACCAACACCACCAACTACATCTCCACTAGCTCCACAAACACCACCAACTACACCTCCACTAGCTCCACCAACACCACCAACTACATCTCCACTAGCTCCACCAGCACCACCAACTACATCTCCAAAAGCTCCACCAACACCACCAACTACACCTCCACTAGCTCCACCAACACCACCAACTACATCTCCACTAGCTCCACCAACACCACCAACTACATCTCCACTAGCTCCACCAACACCACCAACTACATCTCCACTAGCTCCACCAACACCACCAACTACATCTCCACTAGCTCCACCAACACCACCAACTACATCTCCACTAGCTCCACCAACACCACCAACTACATCTCCACTAGCTCCACCAACTACATCTCCACTAGCTCCACCAACTACATCTCCACTAGCTCCACCAACACCACCAAATACATCTCCACTAGCTCCACCAACACCACCAACTACATCTCCACTAGCTTCACGAACACCACCAACTACATCTCCACTAGCTCCACCATCACCACCAACTACATCTCCACTAGCTCCACCAACACCACCAACTACACCTCCACTAGCTCCACCAACACCACCAACCACCACTTCCACTAGCTCCACCAACTACATCTCCACTAGCTCCACCAGCACCACCAACTACATCTCCACAAGCTCCAACAACACCACCAACTACACCTCCACTAGCTCCACCAACACCACCAACTACATCTCCACTAGCTCCACCAACACCACCAACTATATCTCCACTAGCTCCACCAACACCACCAACTACATCTCCACTAGCTACACCAACACCACCAACTACATCTCCACTAGCTCCACCAACACCACCAACTACATCTCCACTAGCTCCACCAACACCACCAACTACATCTCCACTAGCTCCACCAACACCACCAACTACATCTCCACTAGCTCCACCAACACCACCAACTACATCTCCACTAGCTCCACCAACACCACCAACTACATCTCCACTAGCTCCACCAACACCACCAACTACATCTCCACTAGCTCCACCAACACCACCAACTACATCTCCACTGGCTCGACCAACACCACCAACTACACCTCCACTAGCTACACCAACTACGCCTCCACTAGCTCCACCAACACCACCAAGTACATCTCCACTAGCTCCACCAACACCACCAACTACACCTCCACTAGCTCCACCAACAACACCTAAACTAGCTCCACCAACACCACCAACTACACCTCCACTAGCTACACCACCAACTACGCCTCCACTAGTTCCACCAACACCAACTACACCTCCACTAGCTCCACCAACACCACCAACTACACCTCCACTAGCTCCACCAACACCACCAACTACACCTCCACTAGCTCCACCAACTACACCTCCACTAGCTCCACCAACACCACCTCCACTAGCTCCACCAACACCACCAACTACACCTCCACTAGCTACACCAACACCACCAACTACACCTCCACTAGCTCCACCAACACCACCAACTACACCTCCACTAGCTCCACCAACACCACCAACTACACCTCCACTAGCTCCACCAACACCACAACTACACCTCCACTAGCTCCACCAACACCAACTACACCTCCACTAGCTCCACCACCACCAACTACACCTCCACTAGCTCCACCAACACCAAGTACACATCCACTAGCTCCACCAACACCACCTACACCTCCACTAGCTCCACCAACTACACCTCCACTAGCTCCACCAACACCAACTACACCTCCACTAGCTCCACCAACACCACCAACTACACCTCCACTAGCTACACCAACACCACCAACTACACCTCCACTAGCTCCACCAACACCACCAACTACACCTCCACTAGCTCCACCAACACCACCAAGCACACCTTAAGTAGCTCCACCAACACCACCAACTACACCTCCACTAGCTCCACCAACACCACCAACTACACCTCCACTAGCTCCACCAACACCACCAAGCACACCTCCACTAGCTCCACCAACACCACCAACTACACTTCCACTAGCTCCACCAACACCACCAACTACACCTCCACTAGCTCCACCAACACCAACTATACCTCCACTAGCTCCACCAACACCACCAACTACACCTCCACTAGCTCCACCAACACCACCAACTACACCTCCACTAGCTCCAACAACACCAACTACACCTCCACTAGCTCCACAACACCAACTACACCTCCACTAGCTCCACCAACACCACCAACTACACCTCCACTAGCTCCACCAACACCAAGCACACCTCCACTAGCTCCACCAACACCAACTACACCTCCACTAGCTCCACCAACACCACCAACTACACCTCCACTAGCTTCACCAACACCACCAAGCACACCTCCACTAGCTCCACCAACACCACCAAGCACACCTCCACTAGCTCCACCAACACCACCAACTACACCTCCACTAGCTCCACCAACACCACCAACTACACCTCCACTAGCTCCACCAACTACACCTCCACTAGCTCCACCAACACCACCAGCTACACCTCCACTAGCTCCACCAACCCCACCAGCTACACCTCCACTAGCTCCACCAACACCACCAAGCACACCTCCACTAGCTCCACCAACACCACCAACTACACCTCCACTAGCTCCACCAACACCAACTACACCTCCACTAGCTCCACCAACACCAACTACACCTCCACCAACACCACCAGCTACACCTCCACTAGCTCCACCAACACCACCAAGCACACCTCCACTAGCTCCACCAACACCACCAACTACACCTCCACTAGCTCCACCAACTACACCTCCACTAGCTCCACCAACACCAACTACACCTCCACTAGCTCCACCAACACCACCAACTACACCTCCACTAGCTACACCAACACCACCAACTACACCTCCACTAGCTCCACCAACACCACCAACTACACCTCCACTAGCTCCACCAACACCACCAACTACACCTCCACTAGCTCCACCAACACCACAACTACACCTCCACTAGCTCCACCAACACCAACTACACCTCCACTAGCTCCACCACCACCAACTACACCTCCACTAGCTCCACCAACACCAAGTACACATCCACTAGCTCCACCAACACCACCTACACCTCCACTAGCTCCACCAACTACACCTCCACTAGCTCCACCAACACCAACTACACCTCCACTAGCTCCACCAACACCACCAACTACACCTCCACTAGCTACACCAACACCACCAACTACACCTCCACTAGCTCCACCAACACCACCAACTACACCTCCACTAGCTCCACCAACACCACCAAGCACACCTTAAGTAGCTCCACCAACACCACCAACTACACCTCCACTAGCTCCACCAACACCACCAACTACACCTCCACTAGCTCCACCAACACCACCAAGCACACCTCCACTAGCTCCACCAACACCACCAACTACACTTCCACTAGCTCCACCAACACCACCAACTACACCTCCACTAGCTCCACCAACACCAACTATACCTCCACTAGCTCCACCAACACCACCAACTACACCTCCACTAGCTCCACCAACACCACCAACTACACCTCCACTAGCTCCAACAACACCAACTACACCTCCACTAGCTCCACAACACCAACTACACCTCCACTAGCTCCACCAACACCACCAACTACACCTCCACTAGCTCCACCAACACCAAGCACACCTCCACTAGCTCCACCAACACCACCAACTACACCTCCACTAGCTCCACCAACACCACCAACTACACCTCCACTAGCTTCACCAACACCACCAAGCACACCTCCACTAGCTCCACCAACACCACCAAGCACACCTCCACTAGCTCCACCAACACCACCAACTACACCTCCACTAGCTCCACCAACACCACCAACTACACCTCCACTAGCTCCACCAACTACACCTCCACTAGCTCCACCAACACCACCAGCTACACCTCCACTAGCTCCACCAACCCCACCAGCTACACCTCCACTAGCTCCACCAACACCACCAAGCACACCTCCACTAGCTCCACCAACACCACCAACTACACCTCCACTAGCTCCACCAACACCAAGTACACCTCCACTAGCTCCACCAACACCAACTACACCTCCACCAACACCACCAGCTACACCTCCACTAGCTCCACCAACACCACCAAGCACACCTCCACTAGCTCCACCAACGCCACCAACTACACCTCCACTAGCTCCACCAACACCACCAACTACACCTCCACTAGCTCCACCAACACCACCAACTACACCTCCACTAGCTCCACCAACACCACCAGCTACACCTCCACTAGCTCCACCAACACCACCAAGCACACCTCCACTAGCTCCACCAACACCACCAACTACACCTCCACTAGCTCCACCAACACCACCAACTACACCTCCACTAGCTCCACCAACTACACCTCCACTAGCTCCACCAACACCACCAGCTACACCTCCACTAGCTCCACCAACCCCACCATCTACACCTCCACTAGCTCCACCAACACCACCAAGCACACCTCCACTAGCTCCACCAACACCACCAACTACACCTCCACTAGCTCCACCAACACCAACAACACCTCCACTAGCACCACCACCACCACCTACACCTCCACCACCACCACCAGCTACACCTCCACCAGCTCCACCAACACCACCAAGCACACCTCCACTAGCTCCACCAACCCCACCACCTACACCTCCACTAGCTCCACCAACACCACCAACTACACCTCCACTAGCTCCACCAACACCACCAACTACACCTCCACTAGCTCCACCAACACCACCAGCTACACCTCCACTAGCTCCACCAACACCACCAAGCACACCTCCACTAGCTCCACCAACACCACCAACTACACCTCCACTAGCTCCACCAACACCACCAACTACACCTCCACTAGCTCCACCAACACCATCTCCTCCACCGCACATTAACAGAGCAAGCTGCAGTATAAACAGACTTAGAGGTGTTGAGGTAGTCATGCTTGATTACAAGTACTTCTGACGGGGTGATACAGAGTAGCAACAACCCTGTACGAAGATAGTTTGTCTTCGTGACTGCTTTGTCTGCCAACTGTACTTCTGGCAGTTTGATATACACACTTACGATGATCAAGCTAAATGTGCAGTATGTATGCAGTCAATCACTGCTTGTCAAGCACGCAATGATATTGGTTGTCCACATTATGTACTTGATTATCCACATTATGTGCTGGATTGTCCATACTATGTACCAAACACTGAAAATCCAAAGCGATTTTTATCAGGAGGAAAACCCAAAAGTCTTCCATCTTCAAAATGTCTGACATAACCCTGACCCCATTTGACTGTGTCCAGACATACGAGTCATCCCGCTCATTAAAAGCCTCTTCCACAAAGTCGGCAGAAGGCAAATTAAAAAAACTATAGACCGCCAGCATTGACATTCCACATTATTAAATTGTTTGAAAGAGTTTCAAGAAGCGACAGGAATATCTGGAGAAGTGGGCCGATAAAATTTTAATTTTCTAACATATCGAAAGCAAATTTCAGAGGTTGCCACAGTGAAAACTTCTGTTCCTCCCAGTCACTTCTCTTTCTAAATTTTATATCCTACACAGAGACTTAAATCATAGCGCCATAATCCTTTGCATACGACACTATAATTTACATGACAGTGGCAGACACTGAGGATATTAACCAGGTCTTCCAGTGGGCCACTAAAAATATCATGTTCAAAGCGTAAAATTTTCAGATATTCCACTTTAGAAAAAGTAAAGAAATGAAAGCTGGAAAGACGCATGAAATAAACTACTCAACAGTGAGTAAGAGGAATGTGTGGGGCCTTTGAGTGATGTCAGAAATTCTTACATTTAAGGATCACAGTCAGCGCTGTATGACCCGAGTGGGTTTAGCGCTTGGTGTTAATTATAATAATAATAAGAATCACAGTAGTGTTGCTATCACTAACGTAAGGAAACTGATTCGCTAGATAGCTAGAACCTTCCAACAAAGAAAGGCAAAGCAAGTTATTTTTTTTAGACATTTGTGCTCTTTAAATCTGAATATTGCTACACACTAACAGGACAGGCGAAACTGTAGACCTAAATTCTTGGGAAAACCTTAACTCCATTGATCTGTACTCCTTGGAACAAAAGATACATACATATTAAAATCTGCATGTGGAAAAAAAAATCTGGAGGAATTGGTCCTAAATCTACCCACTGGAATCACTTCCTATAAAAACAAGAGGCTTGTCATACAGTATAAAATATCTTCAATAAACAACAGGGATGCAATGAGTAGAATATAAAATATAACTCTCCAAGTGTAAAGGAACCAAGACTTTTCAACACCCTCCCTAGCTGTCTTCAAGAGAATTTAATAAGAGCCTCAATTTAGTTCCTGTTCAGACGGGCTGTGGTGCATACGTTGACCCGCATCTGGTTGGCTGGGTCATCAAGCATTAGTATCTGGGACCTGGCCACAGGGACCCGAAATTGTCATCAGGTAACCATCGGTACGTGTTTGACTGTTCACTTTCTGAGGACCACAGAGCTAGTACGTAAACATACGTGATGAGTCAAGGTCTCTTAAAAACAATGCATCTAAATTTTAGAGTCAATATTATTTATTTGTCAGCAACTGCTGAATGAATAAATGCGCTACTGACACCATTGTTGCTAATGTCACCATCACTGCCTACCACCATGTCATTTGAAACCACTACTACCATGACCACTACTGCCAATACCGGCATCACTACCATTACCCCAAGCGCAGCTGCCACCACTACCACCATCATCACTCCTTCCACCATCAACATCAATAATATCGTCCTCCCTACCACCATTACCATCACTACTACCGCCACCATCTCTTCTCATAAAATCTCCTCCACCACCCCATCTTCACCACCACAGATACCAGGTATGAGGCACACGTGTTATTATTATTGTTGCTGTTGCCGCTGCTGCTGGTGATGCTCGTCTGTTCACAAACAATGTCCTCTCATCTGAAGATGTCTCTTCAAACAAATTTTCATCTCAACAGAAATAACATTTATGTTTGCATTTGGCACTAAATACACCCCGCTATACCTGCTGTTAGGATCACGGTACACTGTGCAGGAGTGGGTGTACCTGTAGGTACAAGAGACAACAGATCCGCTGTACTTGCTGTTTGGATCACGGTACACTGTGGAGGAGTGGGTGTACCTGCGGGCACTAGAGACAACAGAACACACCGCGAGTGGCACCGGGCACGCACGACTGAGCTACCACTACTGGCACTGCCCTCACCCAGTAACCAGACTCGCCCGGTTGCTGCTGCATCCCGTCCTCAACACATGTCGTTTCTTGACTAACGTGATTACTTGCATCTACTTCTAAACGATCTATGCCTACACGAATTCCCGGTTAATAAACAAGGTTATTCTGGGTCATGAGGATGTTAATTTGTTGTAAGGGGCGTGTATTTACTTCCAAAACTCAGTTACAATAACAGAAGGTTACAGCGGTAGGATAACCACATACCAAACACCCAAGTGGCACAATTAGTTGGAAATCAAAAGCTTGTTATATAGGGAGTGACAAGTGTGCTGGTGCACGGGTAGATAACACTGGAGACAGCAAGAAAGTGACGAGGTGTCACTATGAGTGGTATGGTGTCAAGGCTGGAGTGCAACTACACAGAGAGAGGTCTTACAGACATGTTGGTCTTACAGACAATTAAAAACATATGTTAGTGTTACAAACATATAAACATATGTTAGTTACAGACATATAAACGTATGTTTAACCACAAAACCAAATAAAAATAAAGCCTCGACACGTGACAGTTGACAGGGAATAATCTGTCAGTCACGTGGTTCAACTAGGCTGAGAGCAACAGCACGGACATACTGGGGTAGTGGATCTCAGACCATCAGACAATGATGGTCGTGATAAACATGTGGAATCCCAAGACCTGCATAACCCAGGGCAACACGGGGTGTACAACGGGTCACTCCTACCTCTCACAAATGCTGGACAATTGCGACTTTTTTTTTAACCTGTGACCGGTATCAACGGCTCTTCTAACCTCGCAGACCAGCCTGAGGACAGCCTTCCTACTGACAGCCTGATCAACCAGATTCTTCGTGCTAGCAGCCCGCAGACTCACATAGCAATCACAAACCCGCTGATCAGACACTTGAGAACTGCTATCTTAATTTCAGCAGTAATTCTGATATCCGCTGATTATACATTGAAGGGTCATGGACCACGGATGCTGACACTGTTCTTTAATTATACTCATGAACTCTTCTCTCCTGCTCTTTACCTGGACTCGTTCCATACTGTCTTCTGTATCTTTCACTCCAATAACTAAGACTCGCGTCAGGAAACACTTGTCCTGTTTCCTAGTAAACCTCACCTAACTTAGTCTAACTCCGATAACTTATAGCAATATCTTCCATTTATATATATTACCAAGTATCTTTCTTATGTCCGTTCCAGAGATGATAATCTAAGTTTCTAATGTATGTTGTAACATGAAGAGGCGTGGACCACTTGACGTGAAAAAATCGGAAGATGTACAAAATAAAACAACAGTGCCGACAGGATTGGACAGTGGTGGAAGTACACTTAGTACACAGCTTTAAGAGTAGATATGATAAGGCTCAAGTGGCCAGAAGTCATTGATACCGATCAAAGTGATATTGATGCGGGGCCAAGAGCTAAGTCTCGACCCCCGCAAGACACATATTGGTGAGTAAATTATCACCACTCTTCAACTTTCTACCACAAAATGCAAGAAACACTGGCACAAAGAAAGTAGACATCAAGAAGGATCTAAACAAGTTCCTGGAAGTGGCTGGATCAGCCAGGCTGGCATGGCTGTGGGCACAACAAATCAAATGCCTAAGCTCTTGCCTTAATGAACATTTAGTCAGTAGGAAAACCTGACCTCAGCACAGGTGGCAAGAGTAAAAAAAAACTAAACCGGTCACGAGAAAATAAAAAGATACAAATGTGCTTGAGGCTAAAAACAACTTTGCCGTTGAAACTGCAAGTTTATCGTGGTTCTTACAGCTCGTCAACAACAAGCGCAGCAACAACACACCGTGTTGGAGGCCGACCAGAAATATAATGTGAATATCTCGGATACGGAGAAAAGCGGAAGAACACGTGGTTACACAGACTTGGTAAGTAGCTTATAACAGGACTAGCGTCACTACATTTGTCTATACATTCACTTGAAAAATAACAAGTTGAAAACGAAAAAATGTAAAAAAAAAAAAAAAAAAAAAAAAAGCTTAAAATGGACACTTACAGATAAGCTGCGTGTAACCTGCTATGTTCTTCTGCAAGTTGTACATTTATACATAAGTTTTGTGTCATCTGTGTTCCGGCGTAAGATGTACACTAATGGATAAGCTCTGTGGCAGCTTTTATTAAATGAGATGGGATTATTGAATGTACTGTAGCAGAGGCAGGAGAGGCAGTCAGTCCCACTCACTAGGGACGCTGGCATCATCAACACTAGACAAGATGGTAGGGGATATTTTTTTTAATAAACAAAGTTTGGTTTAACAGCAGTGTGTTGCTACCCAGCAGCATAATTACACAGTTCGAACAAACGTTACATGTTTTCCTTTCTTATCCCATAACACAGAATGGTTTTCGTACATTATACAGCAAAATTTCTCAGACTCAGCTGGAAAATTCAGTAACACGATGAAAATATCGCTACTCCACCACGTCCAATTGACCAGTATATATATATATATATATATATATATATATATATATATATATATATATATATATATATATATATATATCTATATATATATATATATATATATAACGCACTGGTTTCGCATGAACTAGACGAGTAGATTACAACCAGATTATAACCAATTTTTTATAGATAATATGATATCAAAACTTAGATTTGAGATTGTATTTCATACTGTATTTTAACATAAGAACATAAGAACATAAGAACGAAGGAACACTGCAGAAGGCCTACTGGCCCATGCGAGGCAGGTCCAAGTCTCCTACCGGCTTAAGCCAATGCACCCAACCTAGTCAGGTCAGGTCACATTGACTTAAGGGAGGAACACGGCAACCGACCTGTTAGCACAAGCTATCAGGTCTAACTCACACCCACCCACATCTACTCATGTATTTATCCAACCTATTTTTAAAGCTACACAACGTTCTGGCCTCTATAACGGTACTTGGGAGTTTGTTCCACTCATCCACAACTCTATTACCAAACCAGTACTTTCCTATATCCTTCCTGAATCTGAATTTTTCCAACTTAAAACCATTGCTGCGAGTCCTGTCTAGGCTAGATATTTTCAGCACACTATTTACATCCCCTTTATTTATTCCTGTCTTCCACTTATACACCTCAATCATATCCCCCCTAATTCTACGTCTTTCTAGAGAGTGCAGTTTCAGGGCCCTTAGTCTATCCTCATAGGGAAGGTTTCTGATACATGGGATCATCTTTGTCATCCTCCTTTGTACATTTTCCAGAGAATTTATATCCATTCTGTAATACGGTGACCAAAACTGTGCAGCATAATCTAAATGAGGCCTAACCAAGGATGTATAGAGTTGAAGAACAACCTGAGGACTCCTATTATTTATGCTTCTTGATATGAAGCCAAGGATTCTATTAGCTTTATTGCGAACACTTATGCACTGTTGTCTTGGTTTCAGATTACTGCTAACCAGAACTCCTAAATCTTTTTCGCAATCCGTAATATTAAGATCTACATTATTTAGTTTGAACATGAACTATCTGAAGCAATTGTAAAATATGAAATGACTAATATGTCTTTCTAGTGATGTAACAATGCTCAGTGAGGTCTGACAAAGGCTCATTGTGACCTCTGTAATCCTGTTTTTTGCTGCGCTACCACTCACAGTGTGAGTATGGGGTTGCACAATAAACTAGCCACTCAGGCGGCACAACTAAACTTGCTAGTTTTAAGACTGACTTACCATGAGTTCAAACCCTCGGTGTGGCAAGCCATTTACAATATTGTCATTAAGAACGACAAGGAAGGGGCAGAAGAGGGAATGGACAGGATGAATGAAAAAGACGAAACAGGAAGGGAAAGAAAGGAAAGAGAGAGAAGCAGAAATAATATAAACTGAGAGAGAAGAGAGGCTGGAGGGATGAAAGAAACTTAGGATTTAACAGCTTCAGAACTTTTTATCTAAATTGACTTCTGACTTATTAATTTGATCAAACTTCACTATTTACGCTGTTTAAGTTTGGTTGGTCAGGTTATGTTGTCATCTATTAATAAAATCAACCAGTTTGTAGTGTGAGCAGAAAGCGAAGATCCACCAAGTTGACAGCACAACACAATCATAAGAACATAAGAAAGAAGGAGCACTGGGGCAGGCCTACTGGCACATGCTAGGCAGGTCTAAACACACACACACACTCATGTACTTGTCTATCCTACTTTTAAATCTACTCAAAGTTTTAGCTTAAATGACGCTACTCGGGAGTCTGTTTCACTCATTCATAACTCTTATTACTAAATTAGTGCTTTCATTCCAGTCACACATCCCACTGTCTAAGCCACAGTAATAACCTGACTTTAATAATCAAGATGTCAGCTGGATCTTTACACGCCTCAGTGGTGGCAGCAGCAGCCTGAAGGAACGCTCACACCACCAGTGTTTACCTGCACGAAATAAACAAATCAAGCAGTCTTCGAGCCCACATGTACTGGCACAACTGTAAACATTTATATTTTAATAAATTACGTACATTCGCAGTGTGTGGCGACACTCTTCTTATGCGAATTTATTTTAATATTACAGACTTGATACATAAACTCTGCTGCAAAGCTATTGTATGTGATACGTTTTTATACGCAAACCGTGGAAGGAAGGGAAGCGTGGTGGCAAGGTGTACATGCCAGGGGGAGTACATGCAGGGTTGTACATGCAGGGTTGTACATGCAGGGGGCGTACATGCCAGGGGGCGTACATGCCAGGGGTGTACATGCCAGGGGATGTATATGAAGGGGTGTACATGCAGAGGGTGCTCATGCCAGGGAAGGTGTCGGCGCGAGAGTGACACATACCTTTGACAAGTTTCAAGTTTGTCTACTTCCGTAGCTCGGCCCTGGGCCAAGCTTGTCTGCTGCTTGCTGGTCAGCCTGGCTGTTACTGCCAGCTGCCCGGTAGCCCACATATCCATCACAGCCTGGAGGTACTTGTACTATTTCTTCCTGATGACTTCTACACTTCTAACCGTGTTTCTAATATCTTCTGATAAGATGTTAAATAATTAAGGATCACGGATGTTGATACAATATTCTCTTATTATGTCTACGGCACCTGGGTTTATTTTACATTTCCTCCCATGTATCTCACACCAGCATGTTACGAGTTTTTTTTTGTATAATTTTTTTGAGCAAAATTGGATTCATCAGCAATGTTCTGCTACGCTATTCTACATGGCAATTTCATAGTGGGAATGAAAGTTAGCTATGTTTCCTTGCCATATTCCATCCCACATGATGGGTTACATACAAGGTGATGAAATTAGGGATGTGCCGAAGTATCGGCCATTTTACGGTATCGGTGAAAAAACGGCCTATACCAGCCGCTACTTTCAAAATATTAATATTAGATGCGTGCTTAAAAATTTTAAAATTAACAGTCTACCTTACGACTGTGAGGAATCCACACCAGGTCAAGCACGTCAAGAAATTAGAGAAAGTGCAAAGGTTTGCAACAAGACTAGTCCCAGAGCTATGGGGATTGTCATACGAAGAAAGGTTAAGGGAAATCGGCCTGACGACACTGGAGGACAGGAGGGTCAGGGAACACATGATAACATATAAAATACTGCGAGGAATTGACAAGATGGACAGAGATAGGATGTTCCAGAGATGGGACACAAAAACAAGGGGTCACAGGGATGTTAGGAAGTATTTCTTCAGTTAATGAGTTGTCGGGAAGTGGAATAGCCTAGAAAGTGGCATGGTGGAGGCAGGACCCATACATAGTTTTAAAACGAGGTTTGATAAAGCTCATGGAGCAGGGGGAGAGAGGACATAGTAGCGATCAGTGAAGAGGCGGGGCCAGGAGCTATGAATCGACCACTGCAACCACAAATACTTGAGTACACCACACACACACACACACACACACACACACACACACACACACACACACGATGTTCCAGAGATGGGACACAGCAATAAGGGGTCACACTAGGAAGTTTGAAGACTCTGATAAATCACAGGGATCTTAGGAAGTATTTCTTCAGTCATAGAGTTGTTAGGAAGGGGAACAATCTGGAGAGCGATGTAGTGGAGGAAGGATCCATACACAGGGAGAGAGTGGATCTAGTACCGAGCAGCGAGGAGACGAGGCCAGGACCTGTGACTCGACCCTTGCAACCACAAATAGGTGAGTACACACACACACACACACACACACACACACACACACACAATCAACAAGTGCCTTTGACACCCAGTAACTAACACTTGCCAATTAATTAGTAATGACATTATCATCTCAGAAAAGTTAAGTTAACATTAAAGCTTCCTGAGGTGTTTAATATCCAATGTGCAATAAACATTCCCGTATATTACTGTAAACACGAACAAGTGGTATTTAATCAATAACAGTGTTGTTATTGATTCTCTTTCATGACAGGGCCGGGCAACAATACAAACTATGTAGAATTTAGGAGAGAAAAAAGGAAGAGAAGGGCCAAGGGCGGGAATTTCCACTAAGAATTCGTACAGAAATTTAAATAATGCAGATTCACAGTTGCAATAGCCTCTGAACGTTTCAAATTACATTATATGCCTAAGAACACGTACGTGACACTAGCTGGCAAGAGCTAGTCTGAACATGCTGAAACAAAATCTAGTTCACTTGTACTAAGCAACACACTAAATGTGTCATCACGATAACGGGTGGGTGTTGTCGTGAGGTGAGGTGGGGGAGAGAGAGAGAGAGAGAGAGAGAGAGAGAGAGAGAGAGAGAGAGAGAGAGAGAGAGAGAGAGACTACCTTCATGGTAGATCTCTAAGTGTAGTTCTCAATGGAACGGAATCAGCAAGACATCCTATTGGGGCAAGTGTTCCACAAGGAAGCGTGCTGGGACCATTGTTATGGAATGTCTACTTCAATGACCTTCTTCATCTCATCCCAGAATCACATGCATATGCAGACGACTGTACACTGACATTCACTTATCCAAGAGAAGAAATGCCAGCTGCTCTAAGCTACATCAATCACCAGCTGAGAGCTATATCAGCTTGGGGAAATAGATGGCAAGTAACATTTGCACCTGAGAAAACGCAAATGATGATAGTCTCTAGGCACCATGATGGTAATGCTGGTGCAGTAGTAAGGATGAATGGGAGGATGTTGGCACCTGGAGAAGAAGTTGATATCCTTGGGGTGAAATTTGACTCCAAGCTAACCATGAAGAACCATGTTGTAAATCTTGCAAACAAGGCAGCCAGGAAGCTTACAGCACTTCGCCGTATCTCCCATCTGCTTGACAGTAGGGGTTGCAAGGTCCTGTACGAGGCACAAGTACGCTCGCACCTTGAGTATGCTCCACTTTCTTGGTTTGCCTGCCCCCCCCCCCTCTCATCTGCGACTGCTTGACAGAGTAGAGAACAGAGCAAGACGTCTCATCTCTCGCCTGGACCCATCCTGGATAGATCTGTCATTTCAGCAGAGCCTTCAACATAGGAGGGATGTGGGTGGCCTTACTGTTATGTACAAGGCCAATATTGTCAAAATACCACACTTGGATCCACTTCGAGGACAGCGTGAAACAAGCTTTTATGCTACAAGACGGGCAGAAAGCAGCAACTTCACTCTGGCTGTACCCTTCTCTAGAACATCACTCCATCTGAGATCATACATACCCAGGATGACTAGAGTATGGAACACATTCGTACAGCATAATGATGTCAACGAGATAAAGTCAGTTGATCAAATGAAAATGCTGGCCCACAGATGGCTCCAACTTCATCCTGTTTCCTACTTGTATGTCTCATAACAATAAAAATGCTTTCAAATGAGCTGATGTAGGTAACAGCTCTTAGCTTGCCAATAAAGTTAGGAATCCTTAACCTGTAAATAGCTTGTCAATAAAGCTAGGGATCCTTAACCTTGTCAAACCCTGTGTAAAAAAGAGAGAGAGAGAGAGAGAGAGAGAGAGAGAGAGAGAGAGAGAGAGAGAAGGAAGGCCGACTCGAGAACCAAGGGAATCGGGAGTGGGGTGCCACAGGTGGCGGGGCGGGGATGAAATACTCGACATAGTCGGGGTGACCAAAACACTTGGCTGGTGCACACAACCATCAACCAGTCTCCCCGACCAAAGATTATATCACTCACTTACGCACTCCAACAGGTGCACAGTCACCTCCTGATCTACATTCACCTGAAAAAAATTTTGTAAACCTGTTCAAGGTTAAGATTTGTTCTGAGGGGACGAGTTCATGAGGCAGTGGTACTCAACCTGTGAGTGAACATACCTCCATAACAGCCAAAACTTGCACTCAAAACAGACGACACAACCTCAATGATGTCTTCACCATACCTGCTGTTACACTATTCTTGTTTCATTGTTCTTCATATCAACATTATCAAATTGCAAAAAAAAAAAAAATCACAAAATTCTTTAGTGAAATGAACATATTTTTCATAAATGTTCGTAGTACTGCTTCTATATTCCTGACTTACGCCACATTCTACGACAGTGCCCAGTGTATCTACATTCTCTAATTATAGTGTATTATCTTTTTTATTGTATTACTGACTAAACAATATCGTCAAGTTGATGAATAAAACTTATGCAACACCTGGGAATCTTTACTGCAGAAACGTTCCACCTGCACAACATGGGTAACCTGTGTCAAAACTTCTGTTATCTCCAGTGTTATATTCACCTGTATGCGACTGGAGAAGCCTGCTGTGCAGGCGAAACGTTTCAGCAATAAATATACCCAAGTGTTGCACATGTGTCTTATTCATCACGCTCTCTTTAGTGTCTCGGAGTTGCTTTATCAACCTGCCACATGCATATACCTAAAATATTCTTGGCCACCACCATCACTACCCTCCCATCTTCATCTTTCCTAACAATCATGTATCACGCCATGTACACGTCATGTACACGTCATGTACACACTCACTACTACTATTCGTAATTCTCTCATTAAATTTATCCTTTAGATTTGCAGTTTGCACTTCCCTCGTAATTTGCTGTAATGTTTCTTTCTCTTGTCTTGTAGCAATGTTATTCCTCCCTGTCATCACGATGTTGATATGTAGGCTATCAAACTGCCATTTCTAATATTATTTTTACAAAACTGCTTGTGATGTTTTTGAAATTTAGACCGAATGTTGCTGACACAGACTGAAAATACAAGAGACTGATTCACAGCCTCGGTGGTCAATTTCAGGAGAGCTGATTCAGTCTGGGTGATAAGGTAATCTAATAAGTGTCTAAACACGCAAATATTAAACAAATGGAGGTAATTCTAAATCAATCTCTGCAGCTTCGAAGACGCTGATGCCGCCAGTTATTACAATGGTAAGCAGTGATGCCATAGGTTCAATTAGAGAACACTGTGTCAAATCCTTGGTCTGTATACTACTCAATTTATTAGAATATATTAGAAATATTGCTGGAACAAAGGCAAAAGTTTTCAAGTGGAAACTGGGCCATTATCACCAAGTGTCTGACCAGCCGAGTTATGATGGTTATGTGGGTCTGTGAGCAGCCAGCAGCAAAAGCTTGGTTGACCAAACGGTCAGCAGGTAAGCCAGGCTGGGGTGCGAGAGTAGCCCCCTCGAAAAAGATCACTGGGATGCCACAAGTATGCCTCGGTAACCCCCCCCCCCCTACTGTTTATTTTTGTGCGAAGTGGTCATAAAAATATTTGCGTGAGAGGGGTACCTTAGTGCAGGTATTCAGCTAAGACTTGTTACCGTGGGAAGCTTGCACTCACTCAGCAAACTGCTGCAACACGCCTCACCTACCACTCAACTTAACGGGATATATACACTCTGAGATGAAGGCTCTCTCTATATATACTGACCACTTTAATCCCTATTTTTAGGGAATAAAGTATAGTTGACTTGTGTTGAACGTATAACATGCAGTCTTTATGGCCCTGCTGGAGTTGATAGCCTTTAAACTCCATTAATCCAATCAACATGACTTCGTGTAGATGATTCCAAACTCAGTGGAAGACCGAACGACTCCCAAGCTACAAGACCAAGGACCGATTCCCAGACGAGCCTAGACATAATAATAATAATAATAATAATAATAATAATAATAATAATAATAATCTCTATTTCTACAACTACATGTACAAGGTATACAAGTCTAGCTGACATTAATGATATAGTACTACATAGAAAGCCCCTTGTTATGCAGAGCATTTCGGGCAAATTAGGTCAATTTTGTCCCAGGATGCGACCCACACCAGTCGACTAACACCCAAGTACCCATTTTACTGATGGGTGAACACTGGACAGCTGAGTATGCGAGGGATCAAGGCAAGGGATACACATCTTAACACGTGCTGCCCCCGTTCACCTATCAGTAAACAGACACTTAGGAGACACTCGGCTGTTGATGGCAGCCTAGATAAAAGGGCTTAATTAACCTCAACGACAATAAGTCACCTTGCCTGGCTTTTATAATTAAGAGTAATATTCACTAATGTGTTCTATTGAACCGATAATAATAATAATAGTATTATTGTTATTTCTGAAGAGCCAAACTTGTGGGAGTCACTGAGTACATGGTGTAGTGGAGGCTTGCTCCTCCGTCCGTTAAGTGAGATGAAGAAGCTATCTTTTGGACGCCAGAAGGACATGTGTGTTGTCCTCAGCACCAGACACTCGGGTATCAAGAGTGTGAGGTGTCCTGAGTGGATGTGCAGTGTCAAGAGTGAGAGGTCAAGAGTCTCAAGAGCGGGAGTGAAGAGTGTCAAGAGTGTGTATAAAGTGTGTCAAGAGTGTGTATGAAGTGTCAAGAGTAGGTATGAAGAGTGTCAAGAGTGTGTATGAAGTGTCAAGAGTAGGTATGAAGAGTGTCAAGAGTGTGTATGAAGTGTCAAGAGTAGGTATGAAGAGTGTCAAGAGTGTGTGTGTGTGTGTGTGTGTGTCGGGGGGGAGGGGGGTCAACAGTGTAAGACAGCACATGCGTAGGAGATAGTACAGGTGATGGAGACAATACAAGTGTAGGAGACAGTACAAATATAGGAGACTATGTGTGTGTGTGTGTGTGTATATATATATATATATATATATATATATATATATTTATTTCTTCTATTGTCCATGGGGAAGTGGAAAAGAATCTTTCCTCCGTAAGCCATGCGTGTCGTATGAGGCGACTAAAATGCCGGGAGCAATGGGCTAGTAACCCCTTCTCCTGTATACAATTACTAAAAAAGAGAAGAAGAAAAACTTTATAAAACTGGGTTGCTTAAATGTGCGTGGATGTAGTGCGGATGACAAGAAACAGATGATTGCTGATGTTATGAATGAAAAGAAGTTGGATGTCCTGGCCCTAAGCGAAACAAAGCTGAAGGGGGTAGGAGAGTTTCAGTGGGGGGAAATAAATGGGATTAAATCTGGAGTATCTGAGAGAGTTAGAGCAAAGGAAGGGGTAGCAGTAATGTTAAATGATCAGTTATGGAAGGAGAAAAGAGAATATGAATGTGTAAATTCAAGAATTATGTGGATTAAAGTAAAGGTTGGATGCGAGAAGTGGGTCATAATAAGCGTGTATGCACCTGGAGAAGAGAGGAATGCAGAGGAGAGAGAGAGATTTTGGGAGATGTTAAGTGAATGTATAGGAGGCTTTGAACCAAGTGAGAGAGTAATTGTGGTAGGGGACCTGAATGCTAAAGTAGGAGAAACTTTTAGAGAGGGTGTGGTAGGTAAGTTTGGGGTGCCAGGTGTAAATGATAATGGGAGCCCTTTGATTGAACTTTGTATAGAAAGGGGTTTAGTTATAGGTAATACATATTTTAAGAAAAAGAGGATAAATAAGTATACACGATATGATGTAGGGCGAAATGACAGTAGTTTGTTGGATTATGTATTGGTAGATAAAAGACTGTTGAGTAGACTTCAGGATGTACATGTTTATAGAGGGGCCACAGATATATCAGATCACTTTCTAGTTGTAGCTACACTGAGAGTAAAAGGTAGATGGGATACAAGGAGAATAGAAGCATCAGGGAAGAGAGAGGTGAAGGTTTATAAACTAAAAGAGGAGGCAGTTAGGGTAAGATATAAACAGCTATTGGAGGATAGATGGGCTAATGAGAGCATAGGCAATGGGGTCGAAGAGGTATGGGGTAGGTTTAAAAATGTAGTGTTAGAGTCTTCAGCAGAAGTTTGTGGTTACAGGAAAGTGGGTGCAGGAGGGAAGAGGAGCGATTGGTGGAATGATGATGTAAAGAGAGTAGTAAGGGAGAAAAAGTTAGCATATGAGAAGTTTTTACAAAGTAGAAGTGATGCAAGGAGGGAAGAGTATATGGAGAAAAAGAGAGAGGTTAAGAGAGTGGTGAAGCAATGTAAAAAGAGAGCAAATGAGAGAGTGGGTGAGATGTTATCAACAAATTTTGTTGAAAATAAGAAAAAGTTTTGGAGTGAGATTAACAAGTTAAGAAAGCCTAGAGAACAAATGGATTTGTCAGTTAAAAATAGGAGAGGAGAGTTATTAAATGGAGAGTTAGAGGTATTGGGAAGATGGAAGGAATATTTTGAGGAATTGTTAAATGTTGATGAAGATAGGGAAGCTGTGATTTCGTGTATAGGGCAAGGAGGAATAACATCTTGTAGGAGTGAGGAAGAGCCAGTTGTGAGTGTGGGGGAAGTTCGTGAGGCAGTAGGTAAAATGAAAGGGGGTAAGGCAGCCGGGATTGATGGGATAAAGATAGAAATGTTAAAAGCAGGTGGGGATATAGTTTTGGAGTGGTTGGTGCAATTGTTTAATAAATGTATGGAAGAGGGTAAGGTACCTAGGGATTGGCAGAGAGCATGCATAGTTCCTTTGTATAAAGGCAAAGGGGATAAAAGAGAGTGCAAAAATTATAGGGGGATAAGTCTGTTGAGTGTACCTGGTAAAGTGTATGGTAGAGTTATAATTGAAAGAATTAAGAGTAAGACGGAGAATAGGATAGCAGATGAACAAGGAGGCTTTAGGAAAGGTAGGGGGTGTGTGGACCAGGTGTTTACAGTGAAACATATAAGTGAACAGTATTTAGATAAGGCTAAAGAGGTCTTTGTGGCATTTATGGATTTGGAAAAGGCGTATGACAGGGTGGATAGGGGGGCAATGTGGCAGATGTTGCAAGTGTATGGTGTAGGAGGTAGGTTACTGAAAGCAGTGAAGAGTTTTTACGAGGATAGTGAGGCTCAAGTTAGAGTATGTAGGAAAGAGGGAAATTTTTTCCCAGTAAAAGTAGGCCTTAGACAAGGATGTGTGATGTCACCGTGGTTGTTTAATATATTTATAGATGGGGTTGTAAGAGAAGTAAATGCGAGGGTCTTGGCAAGAGGCGTGGAGTTAAAAGATAAAGAATCACACACAAAGTGGGAGTTGTCACAGCTGCTCTTTGCTGATGACACTGTGCTCTTGGGAGATTCTGAAGAGAAGTTGCAGAGATTGGTGGATGAATTTGGTAGGGTGTGCAAAAGAAGAAAATTAAAGGTGAATACAGGAAAGAGTAAGGTTATGAGGATAACAAAAAGATTAGGTGATGAAAGATTGAATATCAGATTGGAGGGAGAGAGTATGGAGGAGGTGAACGTATTCAGATATTTGGGAGTGGACGTGTCAGCGGATGGGTCTATGAAAGATGAGGTGAATCATAGAATTGATGAGGGAAAAAGAGTGAGTGGTGCACTTAGGAGTCTGTGGAGACAAAGAACTTTGTCCTTGGAGGCAAAGAGGGGAATGTATGAGAGTATAGTTTTACCAACGCTCTTATATGGGTGTGAAGCGTGGGTGATGAATGTTGCAGCGAGGAGAAGGCTGGAGGCAGTGGAGATGTCATGTCTGAGGGCAATGTGTGGTGTGAATATAATGCAGAGAATTCGTAGTTTGGAAGTTAGGAGGAGGTGCGGGATTACCAAAACTGTTGTCCAGAGGGCTGAGGAAGGGTTGTTGAGGTGGTTCGGACATGTAGAGAGAATGGAGCGAAACAGAATGACTTCAAGAGTGTATCAGTCTGTAGTGGAAGGAAGGCGGGGTAGGGGTCGGCCAAGGAAGGGTTGGAGGGAGGGGGTAAAGGAGGTTTTGTGTGCGAGGGGCTTGGACTTCCAGCAGGCATGCTTGAGCGTGTTTGATAGGAGTGAATGGAGACAAATGGTTTTTAATACTTGACGTGCTGTTGGAGTGTGAGCAAAGTAACATTTATGAAGGGATTCAGGGAAACCGGCAGGCCGGACTTGAGTCCTGGAGATGGGAAGTACAGTGCCTGCACTCTGAAGGAGGGGTGTTAATGTTGCAGTTTAAAAACTGTAGTGTAAAGCACCCTTCTGGCAAGACAGTGATGGAGTGAATGATGGTGAAAGTTTTTCTTTTTCGGGCCACCCTGCCTTGGTGGGAATCGGCCGGTGTGATAAAAAAAAAAATATATATATATATATATATATACATGTATATATATGATATATATATATATATATCTCGAGCCGAATATGTAAAACTGGTCAATTAGCAAGAACTCATTTAAAATTAAATCCTTTCTAAAATTTTCTCTTATATGTTTAAAGATATATTTTTTTCATTAATGTTGATGTAAAAATTTTAATTTTGCACCAAAAGGAACTTAGAAAACTTACCTAACCTTATTATAACAAGCGCAATTTATTTTAGCCTAACCCAACTAAATATATTTTAAATTTGTTTACAATAATTTAATACTAAACAAACACAGTGAAATATATTTTTTTCGTTAGGTTCAGAATGATTTTGGCGATATTATTGCATACACAAATTTTCTCTTGTGCTATATGGCAAGATGATCGTTGCTATTTAAGCCAAGATCGCAAATTCTGCTTATTCGGCACGACACACACACACACACACATATATATATATATATATATATATATATATATATATATATATATATATATATATATATATATATATATGCAATAAGATCACAGTAAACAGGTGATTTCAAAATATGCAAAACAACCACTCTGAAAGAATAGAGAAATTCCAAGCGCTTTCGTGACTACTCACATTATCAAGGAACATTGTCAGGAGACAGTTCCTTGATAATGTGAGTAGTCACGAAAGCGCTTGGAATTTCTCTATTCTTTCAGAGTGGTTGTTTTGCACATATATATATATATATATATATATATATATATATATATATATATATATATATATATATATATATATATATATATATATATATATATATATATATATAAGGAATTCGCAAGAGCAGGCGAAATATACACAAACACTGATCTCTGGCTGAAGGAGACTCGAACCTACGAACCTTGGAACAAGGTACGCAGTGCTTTACCAATCTACCCACACTGGACAATACCTGGGAGTACAGCTTGCGCTAGACTTTGATCCAAGGCAGCCAGCTTTCAGGGAGAAGGCTTACAGCTTTTCATCTCATCCCCTGCATGCATCAGCCTTACTAGAGATATTAACAATGCAAGGAATTCGCAAGAGCAGGCGAAATATAGGAGACAGTACATATATAGGAGACAGTATATATATAGGAGACAGCACATGTATAGGAGACGTATATATATAGGAGACAGTACAAATATAGGAGACAGTACAAATATAGGAGACAGTACAAATATAGGAGACAGTACAAGTGTAGGAGACAGTACAAATATAGGAGACAGTACAAATATAGGAGACAGTACAGATGTAGGAGATAGTATAGGTGTAGGAGACAGAGGTATAAACCTTGGTAATAAATACCGACAAGTTGGTTTAGAAAGACACGTAAGCAAACACTATGACATATTTATTAGACAACGTTTCGATCCTGGGACTTTGATCACTTCTAACATACAGAGGCACAAAGACATTATATATAGGAAGAGAGTGAGGTGTGAGTGACGCATGGTGACCTGAAAAATGACATGTTGGGATGAGGATGGGAAGACGATGAGATCATGTGACTCCTGTGTTGTTGTGTTGGTGGTGCTTAGCCTGCTTAAGTATCATATATGGAGACAGTACAGGTGTAGGAGATAGTATAGGTGTTGAAGACGGTACAGGTGTAGGAGACAGTACAGGTGTAGGAAATAGTATAGGTGTAGGAGATAGTACAGGTGTTGAAGACGGTACAGGTGTAGGAGACAGTACAGGTGTAGGAGATAGTATAGGTGTTGAAGACGGTACAGGTGTAGGAGACAGTACAGGTGTAGGAGATAGTATGGGTGTTGAAGACGGTACAGGTGTAGGAGACAGTGCAGGTGTAGGAGATAGCATAGGTGTTGAAGACGGTACAGGTGTAGGAGACAGTACAGGTGTAGGAGACAGTACAGGTGTAGGAGATAGTATGGGTGTTGAAGACAGTACAGGTGCAGGAGACAGTGCAGGTGTAGGAGATAGCATAGGTGTTGAAGACGGTACAGGTGTAGGAGACAGTACAGGTGTAGGAGACAGTACAGGTGTAGGAGATAGTATGGGTGTTGAAGACGGTACAGGTGTAGGAGACAGTACAGGTGTAGGAGACAGTACTCGTGTAGGAGATAGTAAAGGTGTTGAAGACGGTACAGGTGTAGGAGATAGTACAGGTGTTGAAGATGGAGCAGGTGTAGGAGACAGTACAAGCGTAGGAGATAGTATAGATGTAGAAGACTGTACAGGTGTAGGAGACAGTACAGGTGTAGGAAATAGTATAGGTGTAGGAGATAGTACAGGTGTTGAAGACAGTACAGGTGTAGGAGACAGGTGTGAGGAAGGAACAGCAGTACTGGTATTGAGAGTGCTGGGATACTTACAAAGAATATCAACAACAACTCAATGAATCTCACGAGTGTTACTGACCACTTTGTTTCCCACATTACATTTCACAGAACGCTCAATGTCAGTTTGTTTTCTGAATTACATATGGTCGTATGACCCAACATCCCCGTTAGTTCAAGCCAAATTAACACTGGTGAATGTCTCACGTTAAACAATAAGTCAACTACTGATTTTGCAAAATGAAAATGGGCTGACACAGGGCAGGGTGATAGTTTCGGGATCATTGTTCCTACGACCTAGTCTGAGATCAGACTGAGACCAGTCTTCCCTCTTGGACGCTTTAATCATAGCCAGACTATTGGTGTTAGCTGCATTTTGCACGATCAAGTACAAACATTGAAGAGGAACAGCTTTCAGGAGCGTAAATTTCCTCTTGAAGACAGTTTATTTTCTAATGGTACTTACTCTTACATTCAGCGAGAGGTATTGAAGAAGCATCAGACCTCTGCATGATGAGTTATCACTTACTGTACATGCTAGATCCTTGCTTTTCATCCGGTTATGTTGTCCATCTTCCGTGTCTCTTCCTCTGGTAAGAGATTGTTTCAGTGTGCAGATTTACACCGTTCTCATCGGCACTTCCACGTGAAAAGCATTTGTACACAAAATACATATTATGATATACGATTCGCTCTCCAGGAGCTTTGTCAAGCCGTAACACGCACTCCAGGAGCTTTGTCAAGCCGTAACACGCACTCCAGGAGCTTTGTCAAGCCGTAACACACACTCCAAGAGCTTTGTCAAGCCGTAACACGCACTCCAGGAGCTTTGTCAAGCCGTAACACGCACTCCAGGAGCTTTGTCAAGCCATAACAGCTTGACAAAGCTCCTGGAGAGCGAAACGTTACCAAAATAAAATGTCACACTAGTTGCATGTATGTCCATTTACCTAATATTTTTCGATAATTCTACCGTATATATTGGTGCAAGAAGTACTGGTGAACGAGCTTCCGTTCTTGCAATTTGAAGTTCAGAGCAGAACCTACTGAATAATCAGCCTAGAGCCAGTAGTCCCCAACCTTTTAATATGAAAGGGCCAATTTAAAAAAGCCAGATTTAAAGAAGGGCACCATTTTGTAATGATAGATATTAACATAATATGATAAAATAATTATGCTGAAAGTCGTAAGATGTAACACAGATAAGTAGTTCAAGTTCTATTATAGATAGAAATACTGCTTATTTTTATGAAGCATTTAAGAGTTATATAATACAAGCTCTATGAAGATAAATAAATTTTAATGTAATTACTAATTACTGATAGTAAACAGAGTGCAACTAGGATAAACCAGCAATGACCAGAAGTGAAGGTGGTTGTTAGAGGTGGTGATAAAGGTTTGGTGCAAAATGGCTTTAAACAGTAATAACTGTTGACACTGTGCAGTGTGGAACCTGTATAAAAGTGAATTTATAATTTTATGTGAGGACCGCATCCATTTTCAATTAGGGCCACAAGCGGCCCTGGGGCCGCAGGTAGGGGACCCCTGCCCAGCAGTGGTGTGAGCAGAGAACACCCCAGCAGTGGTGTGAGCAGAGAACACCCCAGCAGTGGTGTGAGCAGAGAACACCCCAGCAGTGGTGTGAGCAGAGAACACCCCAGCAGTGGTGTGAGCAGAGAACACCCCAGCAGTGGTGTGAGCAGAGAACACCCCAGCAGTGGTGTGAGCAGAGAACACCCCAGCAGTGGTGTGAGCAGAGAACACCCCAGCAGTGGTGTGAGCAGAGAACACCATTTTGCCAACACTGACAGCTGAGAACCCATTAAACTGTGTGTGATGTACATTCATTTGCTGAGTGGCATTTACTCCAAACAGAAGACAACACACAACATTGTGACGTCAATCAGGGGACCGAAACCAGACCACAAAGGTGATGCTCACCAGTAACACAACAGGTAGACGGATACCACGTAAACTCACAGGACATCAAAAGCTCACTCATTGACCGCAACCTTTTTATAACACAATATTACAAAATTTCCCATCTAGTGTTTCTACCTGCATCAAGCTGTTCAACTGACATTTGTGAAGGATTGGCTATTATTAGCCTGCATTTGTGCACCACTGTATAGGTACACCTACACCAATGATTCTCATTATTACACGCTGCACCTGCACCACTGTACAGGTACACCTACACCAATGATTCTCATTACACGCTGCACCTGCATCACTGTACAGGTACACCTACACCAATGATTCTCATTACACGCTGCACCTGCATCACTGTACAGGTACACCTACACCAATGATTCTCAGTATTACACGCTGCACCTGCACCACTGTACAGGTACACCTACACCAATGATTCTCAGTATTACACGCTGCACCTGCACCACTGTACAGGTACACCTACACCAATGATTCTCATTATTACACGCTGCACCTGCACCACTGTACAGGTACACCTACACCAATGATTCTCATTATTACACGCTGCACCTGCACCACTGTACAGGTACACCTACACCAATGATTCTCATTATTACACGCTGCACCTGCTCTGTGTTCAACACTTCTATAGCTTATTTTGTTCGACTGTCATTTATTTATTTTTAAACACCTGGACTAGTGCCAAAGGTATGCAGGTGAAGTGTCAATTTACGTGATATTTAATACAGTGTTACACAGTGCCAATTCCTGCCAACATTTTTATCCTCCCACCCCTTCTTTCCCTCTTCTGTTTCCCAGTCTCCTCTCTGCTTCCCCTAACTTGCTCTTCTTCATAAGAACATAAGAAATAAGGAACACTGCAACAGGCCTAATGGCCTATGCGAGGCAGGTCCAATTCTCCCACCGGTTTAAGCCAATGCCTTGACCTAGTGAGGTCAGACACATTACTTAAGGGAGGAGCACGGCATCCAACCTAGTAACACAAGCTAATCAGGTCCAACTCACACCCACCCACACCCACTCATGTATTTATCCAACCTATTTTTGAAACTACACAACGTCTTAGCGTCTATGACGGTACTCGGGAGTTTGTTCCACATATCCACAACTTTATTACCAAACCAGTGCTTTTCTATATCCTTTCTGAATCTGAATTTTTCCAATTTAAAACCACTGCTTCGAGTCCTGTCTATCTTAGATATTTTTAGCACGCTATTTACATCCCCTTTATTAATTCCTGTTTTCCATTTATACACCTCAATCATATCCCCCCTAATTCTACGCCTTTCTAGAGAGTGCAGATTCAGGGCCCTCACTCTATCCTCATAGGGAAGATTTCTGATACATGGGATCTGCTTTGTCATCCTCCTCTGTACGTTTTCCAGTGCATTTATATCCATTCTGTAGTACGGTGACCAAAACTGCGCAGCATAATCTGAATGAGACCTAGCTAAAGATATATAGTTGAACAACGTGAGGACTTCTATTATTTTTACTTCTTGCTCACAATAAAGCTAACAGAATTCTTGGCTTCATATCTAGAAGTATAAATAATAGAAGTCCTCAGGTTGTTCTTCAACTCTATATATCCTTGGTTAGGCCTCATTTAGACTATGCTGCTCAGTTCTGGTCACCGTATTACAGAATGGATATAAATGCTCTGGAAAACGTACAGAGGAGGATGACAAAAATGATCCCATGTATCAGAAATCTTCCCTATGAGGATAGACTGAGGACCCTGAATCTGCACTCTCTCGAAAGGCGTAGAATTAGGGGGGACATGATCGAGGTGTATAAATGGAAAACAGGAATAAATAAAGGGGATGTAAATAGGGTGCTGAAAATTTCCAGCCAAGACAGGACTCGCAGCAATGGTTTCAAGTTGGAAAAATTCAGATTCAGGAAGGACATAGGAAAGCACTGGTTTGGTAATAGAGTTGTGGATGAGTGGAACAAACTCTCGAGTACAGTTATTCAGGCTAAAACGTTGTGTAGTTTTAAAAATAGGTTAGATAAATACATGAGTGAGTGTGAGTGGGTGTGAGTTGGACCTGATTAGCTTGTGCTGCTGGGTCTGGTGCAGTTCCCCTTCCTTGAGTGGAGGTGACCAGACTGGGTGGGTCATTGGGCTAATTGGGGGGTCATTGGGCTAATCGTGGGGGGGGGGGCCATTGGGCTAATGCTGGGGGGGATACATGGACCTGCTCCGCATGGGTCAGCAGGCCTTTTGCAGTGTTCCTTCTTATGTTCATATGTTCTTATGCTATGAAGCCAAGGATTCTCTTAGCCTTATTGCAAACACTTATGCACTGTTGTCTTGGTTTCAGATTACTGCTAACCGGAACTCCTAAATCCTTTTCGCAATCCATAATATTAAAAACTACATTTAGTTTATATGTGGCATGGTTATTTTCCTGTCCAACATTTAGAACTTTGCATTTGTCTATATTAAACTGCATCTGCCACTTCTTCGACCACCGCATCAGTCTATTAAAATAATCCTGGAGTGCTCTAATGTCCTCATTAGAATGAATTGGACGGCCTATTTTAGTGTCATCAGCAAATTTGCTTATGTCGCTATTTATTCCCTCATCTTTGTCGTTTATGTAAATTGTGAACAACAAGGGGCCCAACACTGACCTCTGTGGAACACCGCTTCTGACGTGCCCCCATTCTGATTTCTCCCCATTTATGCACTCTCTCTGCTGCCTATCTGTCAACCATGCCTCTACCCAGGAAAATATTTCTCCTCCTATTCCGTGTGCCTTAAGTTTTCTTAACAGCCTCTGCTGTGGAACTCTACCGAAAGCCTTACTGAAGTCCATATACACAATATCATATTCAATACCATGATCTACCTCCTCAAATACCTTAGTGAAGAAAGTTAGTAAAACCGTGCTGAGATTCATTAATCAATTTATGCCTTTCAAGATGGCTACGAATTGCTTCGGCAATTATTGATGCCATAAATTTACCAACTATGGATGTAAGGCATATTGGTCTATAGTTCGAAGCTATGGCCCAGTCACCTGCCTTGTAAATAGGTATTACATTTCCTATTTTCCACTTGTCTGGCACTATGCCAGTTTGTAGTGATATACTGAAAAGATTAGCAAAGGTATGCTAAGTTCCTCTTTACATTCCTTTAACATCCCTGCAAACAGTTCATCATGGACTGATGATTTGTTAGGTTTTAATTTCTCCATTTGTCTGAGAACCATGTCACTAGTTACCCTAATCGTGCACAGTTTATAATCGTCCTGTTCTACATAATTTATTATTTCTGGAATTTCGCTAGTATCTTCCTGAGTAAAAACTGAGAGGAAGTAGATATTGAAAATTTCTCACATTTCCTTATCACTGTCAGCAATCTGACCAGACTTACTCTTAAGTGGGCCTATTTTGTCCCGAATCTTACTTCTGTATAAACCATACCACGGGCGGGATTTGAACCCGCGATCAGAGAGTCTCAAAACTCCAGACCGTCGCATTAGCCACTGGACCAGCTAGCCACAATAAGATTCGTCCAACTAGATATATTTCTACACCATAGGAAGGTTAGCATAGGCACCACTGTGACCACAAATGCAAGTTTTTTACAGACGAATCTACAGCTAGCGTGGCCGTGACGAACTCTAGCTCAAGTCCCTTCACTGCCGTCAACATGACTCACGAAATCGTAATGACACGATTGCATATCCCGCCCGTGGTATGGCTTGTTTGCAATCGTGTCATTACGATTTCGTGAGTCATGTTGCTTCTGTATACCTGAAAGAACACTTTTGGGTTAGTCTTCGAATCCCTTGCGACTTTAGCCTCATAATCCCCTTTTGCTTTTCTTATTCCTTTTTTATTTCTATCTTTAATTGAATATATTGATTTCTTAACTGCTCTTCCCCTCTTTTAATACGCCTATATATGCCTCTCTTTTGACCAACGAGATGTTTTAATCTATTGTTTATCCATTTGGGATAATTTTTGTTAGATCCAATTTCCCTACTCGGGACAAAAGTCGTCTGGGTAGCCAGCACTATGCTCTGAAATACTTCATATTGGCAACCAAGACCATCTACCTGACCCATAGTAAGGTCATCCCAATTTAGCCCACCCAGGTAATTTTTCATACCCATGACGTCGGTCAAGCGGAAATCTGGGACAGCGACTTGATTGCAGTTATCTGGGTAATTCCATGATATATTAAAACTAAGTGGTTTGTGATTGCTTTCCCCTAGCTCATTACTGACCTCAAGATTATTAACTAGTGATATTTGTTGGCAAGAACCAAGTCTAGCAGATTGTTTTCTCTAGTTGGTTCTGTCACAAACTGTTTTAAAAAGCAGTCTTGAACCGTATCAAGACAGTCACTAGACTCAAGATTTTCTTTCACACTGTTCCAATCAATTTGTCTAAAGTTAAAATCTCCCATATCTAGACGCCTTATAAATTTCGTCCCTCTCACACTGTCCCTTTTTTTCTTCCTACTCTCTCCCTTTACACTACGCTTACCACTGACTTATTTTCCCTTTAGCCCTTCTAGAGTACTAAGGATAAGAAGAGTTTCTTTAAGGCTTCACGGGCTAGGAGTTATCTTGCCTAAGTTGACTACAAAGCCTGGTCATTTATATTCCTTTCCCTCACATATACTGTACCTATTCCTGTGATATTACTCCATCCTTACCTGTCCAACTGATAGAAGGTGGGTTAATATGAGAGTTCCTTCTTCATTAAAGAATAAAAAGATACAATAACGTGACTGGAACAATACACAAATAACACGCATTTAGGAGATTAAAATTTATGACGGCATTTCGGTCTGACCTGGACCATTAACTAGTCACAGTTAATGGTCAAAGTCGGACTGAAACATCGTCATAAGTTTGTCTCCTATGTGAAGGTTATTTGTGTATCATTCCTTGTCCCTTTATTATGGAGTTACGAGCTAGCTACACAGACAGAAAAAGCTGATCCTTGGCCATATGTAGTCGACCATGCGACTGGACGTCTATAAGTGAACTGCAGAGGAATAATTGTTAGTGTACCTTTTATGGGGATACTTTACCTCCCCCTTTCTAATAATTCTTGTACCAGTAATTGGATACCTCCCATACTTTTGTTAGCAGTGTAATCAATAATTATATTCCTTAATATATTTGTACATAATTTTCCCAGAGGATGGTCTGTAAAGTGCTAGAGTATAAGTGGCAATAAGTGCCTCACGGGAGGTGAAGAAGGATCTCGCAATCCCCTTCCCCGGTATAACACACATTCATTTCCGCCCTTCCTCTCTCTCTCTATTTCTATTTCTATAATTAGAGCAGCAGTGTAAATATGGCTTCGGGGAAAGGACACTGGAGTGAACACAGCTGGTCTGGGCCCAAAACTTGAGCTTAATTGTGTAATGTAAACACACTGGTGAGCCTGTCTCATCCCAAAGAGGTTCAGAGAATTAGGATATTTCGCCTCCAACACGGTACTGGTTGAAGCGACTTCAACTCAGTTCTGTTTTAGGAACCATCAGTGTCATCCCTAAAATTCTTTCTCGGCACTCACTCCATCCCACAACAATGTCGACGTTTTGGTGCACAGCAACCCACAGCTCCTGGAACGTTTCGAAACATGATCACCAAGGTCCCCGCTTAGGCAAAACACATGGGAATTTTCCAATTGAAAATAATACTGGTATTGGTTTTCTATCCAGAAACATCGACAGTATGTTTATCAACAATTTCTGACCCTCAAACGCTCGTCTGAAAAGCTGTGATATTACAAATGGAGCTCAAAATTACGAACTTCCGGCTATAGCATCTTATTTTCTCTTTTGACACTTAAAAAATTTTTCTAATCGTGAGATTCCATGCCAGAAAAAAAGTAACTGTAGACCATATTTGCCTGTAGTTAAAATTACAATCACCCATATCAGCGCTGGAAGCAAGGAGCTTTTACTTCTCAAACACTATAATTTCTTCGTGTTTCTTTCCACTTAACTACCACTACTATCCACTCTCCTGTGTTCATAAAGGAGTGTGTGGCACAAAAAATTTCTCTCTTCCGCTAACCGACTCTTGACACGATTACCAGTGTCGTCAAGTCATTCTTAGTTCGTTCGTTGGCTGGAACGAAGAGCCCAGGATGGACCGGTTACAACCCTGAGAAATGACAGCATTCAGTAACTGGAGCTCTTTGACAAATTGGCAGTTACGGTATAACTACAGCTGGGACGGTAACCGCTGGATTCCCATCCAGTTTTACCTGAATTTACAGTCTTTCATTGGGATTTTTCTGAGTACATTGACTCTGGCTTTGCAGCGACACGAGCCAGATTTATCACCAAGACTCTTGGTGGTGGGGAAGAGAACTTGAAAAACACAGTTGACGTCGCGCACTGTGACACCTAGTAACATCTGATGAAGGTGGCTCTCTTCTACTGTAACCAGCACAGCACAATAACACAAGACAAGCTCCACACATGAAATTCCCGTCCGGTTTTACGAGATATATTTGTATATGTCGTGCCGAATAGGTAAAACTTGTGATTTTGGCTTAAATACCAAAGATCTTCTTTCCAAATAAGGCAAGTGAAAACTTGCGTATGCAATAATTTCGCAAAAATCAACCTGAACCTAACGAAAAAAAATATATTTCATTGGTATGTTTATTATTAAATTATTGTAAACTTACCTAAAATATATTTATTTGGATTAGGCTAAATTATATTGCGCTTGTTATAATAAGGTTAGTCAAGTTTTTTAAGGTTCTTTTGGTACAAAATTATTAACTCTTACATTAACATAAATTAAAAAAAATCCTTAAACGTACAGAGAAAATTTTAGAAATGACTTAATTTTCAACGAGTTCTTGCTAACTGACCAGTTTTACATTATATATATATATATATATATATATATATATATATATATATATATATATATATATATATATATATATATATATATATATATTATATATATATATGTGTGTGTGTATGTGTATGTGTGTATGTGTGTGTGTGTGTGTGTGTAAATTGTGGGACCCATAGCCTCGCAGAAGTGGATAAAAAGGGTTCAAGAATATTAGGGTTTAATTTCTCCTAAGTCCTTAAGAACATCATTATACAAAATACAACACTGTTCATCAACACAACACACGAGATACAACTATCTTCATCTACATTACGAGGGTAAAATATTAGTGTCACTGAGAGAGGCGAGGGTCACTGCCAGATGGGTCTGTGCCAACCTTACTGATGGATCTTGAGAGTTGTACTGGGTGGTGGTGCCGGTGGTGGTGCCTGTGATGGTGCTGGTGGTGCCGGTGGTGGTGGTGCCGGTGGTGGTGGTGGTGCCGGTGGTGGTGGTGGTGCCGGTGGTGGTGCCGGTGATGGTGCTCTTGGTGATGCTGGTGATAGTCGTGGTGAGGGTGATGGTGCTCTTGGTGCTGGTGGCGAGGGTGGTGGTGGCGGCAGTAGCGTACTGTGACCCTGGCAAACAACGGTGACAGTGACAACGATGACAATGACAAATGTGACCGTGACAGTGAAACAGTGTTGAGATTGACAGCGATGACAGTGATTAAAAACGATGTCAGTGACAAACGGTGATACAAACAACGGTGACAGTGAAGTGACAAACAACGGGTCCTGTTAATCTCATCACAAAGGCTGGTAAGAATTCTCGTTCCCAACGGATAGCTGTGGCGTACCTGTTATCAGTTTCAATAGTATTTCTATTCCAGCAGCCTTCTGACTAGGAATCTCTATTGACTATTGTTTCAACGGAAAATGGTGAGGAGGCTGGTGGTGACTGATGCTACTGTCAACAGTTAGCATTGTTAGCAGCCACTGAAGCTGTTTATGAGGATATTATCACCGTTTGTGTTCTGTTTATTGGGGTGGTGACAGGGAGGCTAACAGTTGTCGTGTACTAGAGTGCACAGGGAAGGTATATAGTAATGGTGTATAAGAGTACATGACAGACACAACAGTGGGGTACTAGAATACACAAAGCACGCAGCAGCAAATTACTAGAGTACAGAAGGCACACAGAATTGTACTAGAGTACATATGAAGGCAAACAGCAGTGGTGGTGGAGTACTAAGTACACAGTAAAGGCACATAACAGTGACGGAGTGCTAAAGTACATAAGGCACACAGTAGTGGAGTACTTGAGAACATAGTAAAGACACACAACAGTGGAGTACTAAAATACATAAGAAAGGCAAACGGCAGTAGTGGAGTACTTGAGTACATAGTAAAGACAACTGTGTTGTACTTCAGTACATAAGAACCGACCTTAATAATTTATCAACGTTTATAAACTAAAAAAAAAAATCAGTGTTTTGTGTTTTGTGAAACGGTAAAGCAGCATGTGTAAGAAGCCGCTAGTAGTGGAAGCTCGATCCTCCGTCCGCTCATACCTACCCGGTCTCTGATCAGCCAGACTCAAAATCAGTAGCGCGGTAAAGAAATCCCACAGGAAATGGTATGTAAAAATAATGTTAAAAATTTGGATAGAGCAAATGTCTGGTATCTTCGTCTCAGACACATCACTAGTATTAATTTCACTGTTACTTAGGAGGTAAGAAGGTGGGGAAGGAGGGTCCAACCAGGCGTGTAATGTCATGACTCCTGGAACCTGCCATCACTGCATGAATGTATGCATAATGACACGTGCGGAGGACTTTTAAGGGGATCTACCGCAATGCTAATCCATTCTAATTTTCTTAAATTGTGGGAATAATTGGATTTGAGAGTACGCCTAGTATGAGCCAGCAGACCTGCTGCAGTGTTCATCCATTCTTATAGTCTTATGTATGGGTGACGGTATGTATGAAGGCACTGGCAAACTGTAGGTGTGCCAGGGTCTCCTAAATGGCTTGACACACATAATGACTTCAAACCTCGCCATGTCTCTTTTACATACCCGTAAGCTACACGTAGTCTTTTCTGAGGGTCACCGCCTACCACTCGGTCCTAGACTAGACCTCATGGTTGATGGCTTGATCACTTATTAGACTGTTGAGTTGGCGGCACACACAGTCTTCCACAGGCAACACAATCCGCCTACCGGGAACTAACTTGAACTCATCAAGTTCCCTCTTGAAGACGGAAGAGTTTTGAAAAGTCGTGGCCTCTCTACACTTACTGAGTCATCTCACAATAATTTTACTGCGTCCCTGCTTTTCACTGGAGGTATTTTGCACATTCTGCCGAGCCTCTTGCTATCTTAGGAAATAATTTCGGTGTGCAGATTTGGAAATAATCAATCCAGGACTTCCCGGGTGTAAGTTCTAGATACTTCAGGCATTTCCTAATAATTTAGGTGCTCGACTGAATTTATACGAGCTATGCAGTTTCTCTGCATATTCTCGAGATCTGCGATTGTGCCTGCCATAATAAAAGAAAATGATATCGCACAGTAATATTCCAGTTTAGAGAAAACAAATATCTTGAAAAGTTGGCTAGATATCTCTTGTTTTGACGCTCTAGATATCCAGGCTATAATTTTCCTTGCGTTTGTAATAGCAACGCTGCGTTGATCCTTAATGTGTATGACTTTTTCACTCTTCTTCTCTACTCAGTTGACTGAATTTTTTTCTTATACATACCAGTTTTTAATTCTTCATTTTGTCCCATAATGGGGTTATTGACATTCGTCCTCAATGAACATCCATTATTTTCTGTGAACCTCTGGAAGACCTGGTTATATCACTTGGGTTATTAGCTGTAGTTAGTCGTTGCTACTCTCATACAAATTCTAGTATCGTCCACAAACGATGATCCACCGCTATGATTTATGTTTCTGTCTATGCCGGATATAAGAATGAGAAAAAAATGGGTAGAGTTCCTACTCTCTTAGATTCATCAGCGGCTCCTTGTTCCTGGTCTTTCCCGTAGATTATTCAAAGTATGATCAAAGCATTGTGAGCCAGATCATTGCCACTGGATAGCGAAACGTCTACAAATAAAGATACCCAGATGTTGCACATGTTTAATTCATCAGCAGTGTTAGTACTACCTAGCTTTAACACAACTCACTTTACAGCCATTTAATGACGACTCTTACAACACTACGATATTCAGGTCAGAAGCTACAATATTCTTATATATGTGAAAGGAATGAAGTATTTTTAAATATCTTTAGGAATAGTATACCTTTGCCATACCTTTTATGGGTTTCGATAGTTATCCTACATGCGAAGCCCGGCTCTGGGCCAGGCTTGTCTGGTGCTGGCCTGGTCAACCAGGCTGTTCCTGCTGGCAGCCCGCTGGACCACATATTCACCACAGCATTTGACGGAGGAATTAGTTGAGTATTTTTTGAAGATTTCTACTTGACTGACTCGTTTCACTTTTTTCCTACCATCTCAACCCTGCCATTGTGCCCGCATTATAGTTGGTGCATTTCTGCCTATAACGTCGAAACTATTTGTTAATCTAAGTTGAAGTAATCTTTATTTACGTATAGTTCAGTTAGCAAACAATAACGAAATATTAAACGGCAGTTTACGTCATTCAACGTCGGATATTTTTGTTAATTAGAACGTTGGTACCCCAACATACAATATCCTCAAAGGTTACTGACAGTGTCATCCCCAGAGGATACTGACGGTGTTATCATCCCCAGAGGATACTGATATCCCCAGGGGATAATGTTATCCCCAGAGGATACTGATATCCCCAGGGGATACTGACTGTTATCCCCAGAGGATACTGATATCCCCAGGGTATACTGACCGTTTTCCCCAGAGGGTACTGACGGAGTTATCATCCCCAGAGTATACTGATGATATCCCCAGGAGATACTGGCGGTGTTATCCACAAAGGATACTGACGGTGTTATCATCCACAAATGATACTTACAGTGATATCTCTAGAGAATACTGATGGTGTTATCACCCCCAGAGGATACTGACAGTGACATCCCCAGAAGATACTGCCGATGTTATCATCCCCAGAGGATACTGACAGTGACATCCCCAGAGGATACTGATGGTGTTATCCCCAAAGGATACTGATATCCCCAGGGGATACTGACGATGTTATCATACCCAAAGGATACTGACAGTGATATCTCTAGAGGATACTGATGGTGTTATCCCCAAGGAATACTGACGATGACATCCCCAGGGGATACTGACGATGACATCCCCAGAAGATGCTGACAGTGACATCCTCCAGAGAATACTGACAGTGACATCCCACAGAGAATACTGAGTGACATCCCCAGAGGATACTGATAGTGACATCCACAAGGGATACTGACAGTGTTATCCCCAGAGGATACTGACAGTGACATTCCCAGAGGATACACAGTGTTGTCCCCAGATGATACTGACAGTGTTGTCCCCAGAAGATACTGACAGTATTATTCCCAGAGGATGCTGACGGTGATATTCCCAGTGATGGGTGACACACCACTGATATCCTTTTGGATTGGTTGGCTCAATCGTAGTTTTGGAACAGGTCGTAGGGGAATGGCGATGACCCCCTCTTTCATCATTAGGAAACCCTGGCTACCCGGTCCCAGCCTGATCAATCCGATTGTTAAAAGGAGGCACGAGACTGCAGACTGTCATCATACAGGGCAGAGATATAAGTCAAGGTACAAGAGGAGTGGTAATTCAGGGCCCCAGAACGGAGCCTTCTGTTATTTGTTATTGATTCTGGGGATATACCTGATGTATCTTCCCCACGGCACGGTCTCATCCCAGGCCTCCTAGGCTGGAGAGGAAATATTACAGGACCAAAAATTATTATGAAGCACACAAGAGAGTAAAGGTATATGCATAATGTAAGTAAAAGACTGTGAGATTCATCTTACGTGTATGTGGACAGATGTAAATTAAACGAATGAATGAGAATTGTTTTGCCAGGAACACTCCCCGTCAATGCTCTTCCTTTCGTGGTGAAGCACCATTAAGACGCTCATATCACATGCATAACTAACATTTTCTAATCTTACTGATAAGAAGGCAATGTTATCTCTGCCAGAATGTACACGACATAAAACAAACTTAGCGAGAACATAAGAAAAAACGAAAAGAATTTTATCTAGAATGGGCAAGAAATCTTCCCTCTAGGGTTCTCACATTACCTGTTGAGGATGTTGAAGCGAGGTTCACCATCGCTGGTTGACCCACACATAAACCACGTACCTGGGGAGACAAAACACACGTTATAACACATGTAACACTAATTTTCCCTCTGCTCCTCCGCCACCTTACATTCCCAAGCAATAAACCTCAGAGATGTGAATATATTACTGCATATACTGTGATTTTCTTAGTCAAGAGAGTGTTACATCCACGTTCACCCTCCCGGCCAGAACTGTTACATCCACGTTCACCCTCCCGGCCAGAACTGTTACATCCACGTTCACCCTCCCGGCCAGAACTGTTACATCCACGTTCACCCTCCCGGCCAGAACTGTTACATCCACGTTCACCCTCCCGGCCAGAACTGTTACATCCACGTTCACCCTCCCGGCCAGAACTGTTACATCCACGTTCACCCTCCCGGCCAGAACTGTTACATCCACGTTCACCCTCCCGGCCAGAACTGTTACATCCACGTTCACCCTCCCGGCCAGAACTGTTACATCCACGTTCACCCTCCCGGCCAGAACTGTTACATCCACGTTCACCCTCCCGGCCAGAACTGTTACATCCACGTTCACCCTCCCGGCCAGAACTGTTACATCCACGTTCACCCTCCCGGCCAGAACTGTTACATCCACGTTCACCCTCCCGGCCAGAACTGTTACATCCACGTTCACCCTCCCGGCCAGAACTGTTACATCCACGTTCACCCTCCCGGCCAGAACTGTTACATCCACGTTCACCCTCCCGGCCAGAACTGTTACATCCACGTTCACCCTCCCGGCCAGAACTGTTACATCCACGTTCACCCTCCCGGCCAGAACTGTTACATCCACGTTCACCCTCCCGGCCAGAACTGTTACATCCACGTTCACCCTCCCGGCCAGAACTGTTACATCCACGTTCACCCTCCCGGCCAGAACTGTTACATCCACGTTCACCCTCCCGGCCAGAACTGTTACATCCACGTTCACCCTCCCGGCCAGAACTGTTACATCCACGTTCACCCTCCCGGCCAGAACTGTTACATCCACGTTCACCCTCCCGGCCAGAACTGTTACATCCACGTTCACCCTCCCGGCCAGAACTGTTACATCCACGTTCACCCTCCCGGCCAGAACTGTTACATCCACGTTCACCCTCACGGCCAGAACTGTTACATCCACGTTCACCCTCCCGGCCGGAACTGTTACATCCACGTTCACCCTCCCGGCCAGAACTGTTACATCCACGTTCACCCTCCCGGCCGGAACTGTTACATCCACGTTCACCCTCCCGGCCAGAACTGTTACATCCACGTTCACCCTCCCGGCCAGAACTGTTACATCCACGTAAACCCTCCCGGCCAGAACTGTTACATCCACGTTCACCCTCCCGGCCAGAACTGTTACATCCACGTAAACCCTCCCGGCCAGAACTGTTACATCCACGTTCACCCTCCCGGCCAGAACTGTTACATCCACGTTCACCCTCCCGGCCAGAACTGTTACATCCACGTTCACCCTCCCGGCCAGAACTGTTACATCCACGTTCACCCTCCCGGCCAGAACTGTTACATCCACGTTCACCCTCCCGGCCAGAACTGTTACATCCACGTTCACCCTCCCGGCCAGAACTGTTACATCCACGTTCACCCTCCCGGCCAGAACTGTTACATCCACGTTCACCCTCCCGGCCAGAACTGTTACATCCACGTTCACCCTCCCGGCCAGAACTGTTACATCCACGTTCACCCTCCCGGCCAGAACTGTTACATCCACGTTCACCCTCCCGGCCAGAACTGTTACATCCACGTTCACCCTCCCGGCCAGAACTGTTACATCCACGTTCACCCTCCCGGCCAGAACTGTTACATCCACGTTCACCCTCCCGGCCAGAACTGTTACATCCACGTTCACCCTCCCGGCCAGAACTGTTACATCCACGTTCACCCTCCCGGCCAGAACTGTTACATCCACGTTCACCCTCCCGGCCAGAACTGTTACATCCACGTTCACCCTCCCGGCCAGAACTGTTACATCCACGTTCACCCTCCCGGCCAGAACTGTTACATCCACGTTCACCCTCCCGGCCAGAACTGTTACATCCACGTTCACCCTCCCGGCCAGAACTGTTACATCCACGTTCACCCTCCCGGCCAGAACTGTTACATCCACGTTCACCCTCCCGGCCAGAACTGTTACATCCACGTTCACCCTCCCGGCCAGAACTGTTACATCCACGTTCACCCTCCCGGCCAGAACTGTTACATCCACGTTCACCCTCCCGGCCAGAACTGTTACATCCACGTTCACCCTCCCGGCCAGAACTGTTACATCCACGTTCACCCTCCCGGCCAGAACTGTTACATCCACGTTCACCCTCCCGGCCAGAACTGTTACATCCACGTTCACCCTCCCGGCCAGAACTGTTAAATCCACGTTCACCCTCCCGGCCAGAACTGTTACATCCACGTTCACCCTCCCGGCCAGAACTGTTACATCCACGTTCACCCTCCCGGCCAGAACTGTTACATCCACGTTCACCCTCCCGGCCAGAACTGTTACATCCACGTTCCCCCTCCCGGCCAGAACTGTTACATCCACGTTCACCCTCCCGGCCAGAACTGTTACATCCACGTTCACCCTCCCGGCCAGAACTGTTACATCCACGTTCACCCTCCCGGCCAGAACTGTTACATCCACGTTCACCCTCCCGGCCAGAACTGTTACATCCACGTAAACCCTCCCGGCCAGAACTGTTACATCCACGTTCACCTTCCCGGCCAGAACTCTTACATCCACGTTCATCTTCCCGGCCAGAACTCTTACATCCATGTTCACCAGCCAGGCCAGAACTCTTACATCCACGTTCACCAGCCAGGCCAGAACTCTTACATCCACGTTCACCCTCCCGGCCAGAACTCTTACATCCACGTTCACCTTCCCGGCCAGAACTCTTACATCCACGTCCACCAGCCAGGCCAGAACTCTTACATCCACCTTCACCAGCCAGGCCAGAACTCTTACATCCACTTTCACCAGCCCGGCCAGAACTCTTACATTCACTTTCACCCTCCCGGCCAGAACTCTTACATCCACGTCCACCAGCCCGGTCAGAACTCTTACATCCACGTCCACCAGACCGGCCAGAACTCTTACATCCACGTTCACCAGGCAGGCCAGAACTCTTACATCCACGTTCACCCTCCCGGCCAGAACTCTTACATCCACGTTCACCCTCCCGGCCAGAACTCTTACATCCACGTTCACCAGCCAGGCCAGAACTCTTACATCCTCGTCCACCAGCCCGGCCAGAACTCTTACATCCACGTCCACCAGCCCGGTCAGAACTCTTACATCCACGTCCACCAGACCGGCCAGAACTCTTACATCCACGTCCACCAGACCGGCCAGAACTCTTACATCCACGTCCACCAGCCTGGCCAGAACTCTTACATCCACGTCCACCAGCCCGGTCAGAACTCTTACATCCACGTTCATCCGCCCGACCAGAACTCTTACATCCACGTCCACAAGCCCGGCCAGAACTCTTACATCCACGTCCACCAGCCCGGTCAGAACTCTTACATCCACGTTCATCCGCCCGACCAGAACTCTTACACCCACGTCCACCCTTCTATCTACCTGAGTCTACCTGGAGGGTGTTCAGGGGGTCAACGCCCCCGCGGCCCACACCTTGACCAGGCCTTATTAAAAAACTCCCACATCCACTAGCTGGGTTTATCACCCACATCCACATCCAAGCGCTCTCCCCAAATCCTACAACATGCACAACATTCCCACATTACTAATGCTAAATTAACCATCATTATCAATTACCATTTCCTGGAGATGTTAACTTCCGGGAGAGGGACAGAGTCTGCGTCAGCAACATATTTAACAACACACACTCAGGTTTACTTGGGTTTTAAGAGCCGTAAAAATCAGAGTGAAATTCAAATAATGATGTTTTTAGTGGCAAAACTGACCACCGGAAGACGGCGACTTGCAATCTGTCGGTGGATAAGTGACGCAAGAGTTCACCTCAGTCGTCTGAAGACGTCTCAAGTCATGGAAGCCTGAAGCATTTGTTGTAGTCTTGTAGTTGATTACTAAAGTTTTAGTAACGTCTCATTAAGTTTTTGCAAGGTCCTCTTTAAGCTGTAGTAAGGTACTTAAGCTTTATTATGGTCCTCTTGAAGCTGATGGACTGAAGACATCAACTCCAGGCTGAGGGACTGATTACCTCAAACTCCTCATCTTTTCTCTGCACTGGACTCAAGAAGCCACTGGCTGTCGAAGCTTTACCAAAATAAAGATACCCAAATGTTGCATAAGTGTCTCAATTATCAACGTGTCGGTTTTTCTAAACCATTTATTCACCTATATGGCAAGGTTCTCCAGGGAAAAGTAAGGGACAGCGATCTGGAAAGATGCAACTTTCTATGGTGCAGGAAGTGTCTCTGTTACCTTACTTTTCACAGATTGTGAACTACTCACCTGTGGATGGGTTTGTTTGGTTATATTAACACCAATGAGAACATTGTAAGAAGTTATATGATCTTAGACGCTTAAGGTAACAGGCTCTTTCCTAATGTTCGGTATTTTAAAAGTACATGAAGATCCTCGTTGCATCGTAGTTTTTCAAGCTCTTCGAGTCTGATACTGGAGTAACTTGGGGTGCGGTAAAGTTAACCAGTGACCTGATGCATGCAAAATACATAGTTTTCACTAATCTTACATTAACTCCAAATCTGGGGTGAAATCCTGCTACGACTAAGTTTTTCTTGTATTGAAGACAAAGTCTGGTTATGAATTCAAATAAAGGGGTCTCAAATCAGAAATATTTGTGTCTAGTCACATGTTCGAGCCGAGACCCACCATGCACCCAGGTCCTGCGGACTGTATCTCCTTTTCGGGGTGGGCTCCTATTAAGTGTATTAGTATTCTCAGCCAAAATAATCAACCCCAGGTTCTGACACGAATCTAACACAGAGTTGAGGATGTTTCGGGTGTTGGAGAATCCGACGGCGAGAATTATTATATCAGCGGCCAAAGCATACAATTTAGATACACAAATAACCCGCACATAAAAGAGAGAAGCTTACGACGACGTTTCGGTCCGACTTGGACCATTGACAAAGTCACTGAGTGTGACTTTGTCAATGGTCCGAGTCGGACCGAAACGTCGTCGTAAGCTTCTCTCTTTTATGTGCGGGTTATTTGTGTATCGTTCCAGTCACGGTATTGTGCCTTTTTGTTATTCATACAATTTAGTAAAGCATTCATTATAATATTGAACAATGTTGGACTGAGAACACCATCCTATGAAATACCTAAATCTTACGCTTATTTCTCCCTGTAAGAGTACAGAAGACTTTGTTGGACAGAGAGTCTTGGCTGTAGTAGAGAAGCCATCCACTGAGCTTTACTAAGGTCCTCTTAAACGTGCAGTAAAGCTTCAGTAGAGTCTGAGGTACTTTTAAAGCTTTAACAGGGTTTCTTGAAGCTGCAGCAAGTTAATTCTACACCAGCAGTATTTATGAGCACGCGGCCTCACACGGCGGTGATCTCGGTGATTTTTACACCAGATAATTATTAGATTATGCACCTTGTTCACGACCTCACCAGCCAGGGGGCGCTGCACAGGTCGCTCACTATCTATTAGCACACCTGAGACCGCTGAATATTTCTCTGAATATTTTACACACGTTATGTAGCGCAGGCACAGCCTGGTTGATCAGTCCCTGATCCACTGTGAGGCCTGCCCATGGACTGAGCCGCGGTGGGCGTTGACCCAGAACTCCCTTCAGGAATACTTCAGGAATCCTGAGGCAACTATTCTATTGTCTTACATTCACTTTACCAGCAAATATTAAGACAGTAATCTTCAAGAAAATCAAGATATATATCTGCTGGTGCCTGATCACCTGCATTGTGAGGAGGGGTTATGCGGGCCCCTGGTAGCCACAACATGGCTGATCAGGTGGCCACCAGAGAAGCATGACCTCAGGCCTCGAATCGAGAGTTGTAGAGCTCCAGAAACCTGACACAGGGATATGAACAATGAAAATATTTGAAGACATGTCCTGAAAATTACATGTTATGCTCAACAAAAACTTCATTGTTTACACAAACAACTCACAAAATAACGAATTTGTTTTACAGTTAAAAACTCATTCATTCAACCCGCTGACCCAGTTTGTATGTACTACCCAGAGAGAGAGAGAGAGAGAGAGAAATTTGACTCCAAACTAACCATGAAGAACCACGTTGTAAATCTTGCAAACAAGGCAGCCAGGAAGCTTACAGCACTTCGCCGTATCTCCCATCTGCTTGACAGTAGGGGTTGCAAGATCCTGTACGAGGCACAAGTACGCTCACACCTTGAGTATGCTCCACTTTCTTGATTTGCCTGACCCCCCTCTCATCTGCGACTGCTTGACAGAGTAGAGAACAGAGCAAGACGTCTAATCTCTCGCCTGGACCCATCCTGGATAGATCTGTCATTTCAGCAGAGCCTTCAACATAGGAGGGATGTGGGTGGCCTTACTGTTATGTACAAGGCCAATATTGTCAAAATACCACACTTGGATCCACTTCGAGGACAGCGTGAAACAAGCTTTTATGCCACAAGACGGGCAGAAAGCAGCAACTTCACTCTGGCTGTACCCTTCTCCAGAACCTCACTCCATCTGAGATCATACATACCCAGGATGACTCGAGTATGGAACACATTCGTACAGCATAATGATGTCAACGAGATAAAGTCAGTTGATCAAATGAAAATGCTGGCCCACAGATGGCTCCAACTTCATCCTGTTCCCTACTTGTATGTCTCATAACAATAAAAATGCTTTCAAATGAGCTGATGTAGCTAACAGCTCTTAGCTTGCCAATAAAGTTAGGAATCCTTAACCTGTAAATAGCTGTCAATAAAGCTAGGGATCCTTAACCTTGTCAAACCCTGTGTAAAGAGAGAGAGAGAGAGAGAGAGAGAGAGAGAGAGAGAGAGAGAGAGAGAGAGAGAGAGAGAGAGAGAGAGATTTCTCCATACAAATCTTCAACTATGAGCAAACTCCCCATCATTTTAGAATTTGATACCATTATAAACGCCCCAACTTTTCCAGAAGTTGCTAAATTGTATATTGTATATTAAAATTAATAAATTATGTTAAAAACTGATAATAAATTATATAGTCAAGTTTAGACTTAAACCCGAAGGGGTCATACAGTGCTGCTCTATGAATTGATAAATACACCTCACCTCAAGAAAGAACTACTACCGTCTTCCAGACAGTTCCTGGACAGCTGAGCTGTGGTACTTACGTTGGAATGCGTGTTAGTAGCACCAGTAGCCTGACTGATCCGGCAGGCAAACAGAAGGACTGGCCAGGAACTGGATCGCAGGGAACATAACCTCAAGAAAGAGCTTCTTCTAAAGTAAAAGGACACAAGTGCAACTAATGTGACACTAATTGCACCTCACTCTGAGCCTATATATACCCTGTGTGTCCATGTACTGTTTGTAACGGCTTGACAAAGCTCCTGGAGAGCGAAACGTTGCCAAAATAAAATGTCACATTAGTTGCACTTGTGTCCTTTTACTTTACATATTGTCGGTAATTCTACCAACTTTATTACAAAGAGCTTCTTGATTCAGTGAGCCTCGTGTATGATGCTGGTCTAGACTGGAAGGTGTAACTGGTAGAAGGGCAGTTAAACACTCATATAACACACAGTCATCACACTTTAACGCTAGAGTCAATTTTGGCTGAACAGATGCAACGTTATTACTTGTTATAGTCAGTCCTGGCTGCACCATACTCATGTACTTTCATACTGTCTATCTTGGTGTGCTATAGTTATGTTTTTGCGTGCTACAGCCAGGCTTGGACGAACTATAACCAGACTTGGATGCACTTTAGCCAGTCTAAGACTAGCCCAGATGAGCTACAGCCCGGTTGGGACGTACTATAGCTGGGATACACTACAGCTGGGACGCACTATAGCTGGGACGCACTATAGCTGGAAAGCACTATACCAAGTTTGTAATGAGACTTGGGGCAATATAAGCAGGCAATGTTATTCTAATATCTCTTTAAAGTGATCATTCAGTGGAATCAATTCCTCTTCATCATATCATTCAGAGAGCAGAGGTGCGTGATAAAAAAGGAAAAAACTACATGGTGGTACCTTTGAGGTGGAGCTACGAGTAATGGAGAAGATAGTGAGAGAGCATCTGGTAGATACCTGGTCATAAACGACACTCAGCACGGGTTTAAACATGGTAATTACTGTCTTACAAACCTACTCGAGTTCTGTGACAATGTAGCACATCAGGAAACACGCGCAGGCATTTGTGGTTAAAGACACATGAGTAAACATTTAGGACACTTCATTATGGAGACGTTTGGGTCCTGGGACCTTGTTCACTCCATACATGGCGCTTGAGGAAACAGGTTTATATAGGGAATGGTAAAAATGTGTTAAGTATCTGTTCACATGTCTTAAACTACATCATCTCGGTAATGCATACCCGTTTGTTTCAGACGACATTTCGCTCGGAATTGAGCTTTATAAATCTCAGTCCTGGAAGAAACGTGATTCCCTTCTCGACTTATGTTGCGCCTGGGATCCTGTGCACACGCGTCGAGGAAGTCTCCAGCAGTTTATAATGAGACTTAATGTATTATACTGGAAAAGTATCTTAAGTGGGCTCATATATATATCGTAAATGTCTTTCGTAAACACTGTTTACTATTTTTACTTACCACACCTTCACGAAACACACTGCCTTCAGGTGTGGAGTGTGTTTTAACTTTATTAGTAATAGTAGTAGATGCTGCTGCATTAGTAATTCTTGAGCTAGCAATACCAGTAAGAGTAGTAGTCAGAGCAGTAGTAGCTGTAGTAGTAATATACTAACAGTAGAACTGGTAGTAGCAGTAGTAATAATAGTAAGTGTAATAGTAACAATGGTATCAGCAATAGCTGCTGTTCTAAAAGTTGTAATAATAAACGTAATAATATTATTAATAGTAGCAATAACAATATTTATACCAATAACAGTAATATAACAAAAGTCGTAATGGTAGCAGTATTAGTAGAAATAATACTGCAGTAGCAACGGTAGCAGTCTTAATGGTAATGGTAATGATAGTGATAGTGTTAGTAATAGTAGCAATAATATTAACAGAATGAAAGACTGGGTATCAGACTGGAGAGGGTTTACCTGGAGAGGGTTTCGGGGGTCAACGCCCCCGCGGTCCGGTCTGTAATAGGCCTCACGGTGGATCGGAGCCTGATCAACCAGGCTGTTACTACTGGCAGCACGCAAACCGACGTACGAGCCACAGCCCGGCTGGTCAGGTACTGAGTGTGGAGGAACAATGTATAAAGATACAAGAGAGTGGATATGTCATTAAGATGGGTCAGTCGAAGAAAAGGTGAAGCATAAAATGGACGAGGTAATTAAGATAAGGTGTGTTGAGGCATGTGTGGAGAGTACGATTATCTCTGGAGTATGGTGGTACTAACACATTTTTTTCGTATCCTCTACCGGGGTGATTTTCATGCTTATTTCGGTATCGTCTACAAATAACTGTGACGAATATTTTATGTATGTCCGCTATGAGTATAAGAAACGGTATAGGCGCCAGGTCTGTACCTTGGGGTACTAAGCTGTTAACTTTGCTAATGCTGGATTTTGCTCTGTTATCCACTACTCTTTATGTTCTGTTTGTCAGAAAACTGAAAATCCATGTGCCTACTTTATCCGCCATACCCAACGCCCTCAATTTATGTTCAATCACTCAATGATCACATCTGCGAAATACCTTTACGAAAACCGTGTAGACCACATATGTGTTTTGGTTGTCTTCCAACGCCTGAGTAATTTTGTCATAGAGGTTTAGTAACTGTGACAGGTATGATCTTCCGGCTCTAAATCCATGCTAGAGTTCAATGGACAAGTGAAGAAAGAAGCAGTAGTCACACACACAGCAAGAGGCATCTCTGAGATTCCCCAGCGCTCGGGCTGCGGCCCAAAGCTGGGGTGCGGCTCCAAAAGGATCCTGTAGTGACTGCTGCCTTTGCACCTCCTGACATCGTCTGCTGCTTTGTAGCTGCCACACCCTTCGAGCCCAGTGGGGCAGGGTTTGTGGCAGCCAAAGGTGCCTAGCTTCTGCCTACGAGCCCCGTGAGAGCGGGGAATAGGGCTGGCTAGGCCTAGGGATAACTGGTCCGAGACGATGAGGAGGTACTTGTACCTCCTATTGTAGACATACGTCTCAGACTCTCTCGCGATAGGGAGCCAAGGCGGGGTCGCCAACTGGCAGAGACCCGGGCCGGCAGTACTGGTGAATCTGGAAGACTTTCATGTGCTATATGAGGGCTACTGCTCTGTAATTTTTGGCTGGCGTTCTACTGCCTTCTTCATGCAAGAGAGCTATGACTGCACTCTTTAAGGCCTCAGGGACTTCATCTATATCTATGCTCTTTCTCCAAAGGATAATGAGTGCTCGTGCTGGAGTTAAATTGACTGAACATCCCTTCTCGTATACGAATTCTGGAGCTTTCCACCCCTTTGTACTTTTATGATGCTGTGATCAGGGTATATCATTTTTGTGATTACGTCTTTGTTCATGGAGATTCAATCCAGTGTATTTTCGTTTCTAATGGGTTCTGTAAGCTTTAGGTTCAAAGAAAGCTTTTCACTTGACCCCATTAGCTCACTGGGACTATTTCTAGTGTAACGCTGTGATTTATCATCTTCCATTTCCTAATACGATTTATCTTAGTGTACTCATCGCGCCCCTGATTTTCACTACAGGTATTTTGCACCGTTTTTGGTTATCAGAGGTATAATTCGGAGAGCTGAGGGGTTGTTAAGGTTGTTTTTGCATTTAGAGAGAATGGAGCAGCACAGGATGACCAAGAGGGTGTATACAAATAGTAGAAACGAATGGAAGGGGTCGTCTCAGGAACAGCCGAAGGAAAGGGGGGAAGGAACGTAAAGGAGGTTTCGAGTGCAAGTGCTAGAGAATTGATCATTCAGAAGGACTGGGCCAAGTGTAGAAGTCTTCCATAATAAACTCTACCATTTTAATCGCCAAGTGCCAGATCAATTGAGTTATGGTGGATATGTGGGCCAGCGGGCCGGTAGCAATATCAGCCTGGTCGACCAGGTGATTAATAGGGCAAACACTAGACAAGCCTGGCTGGCCCGTGGATGGGCTGCAGGAGTAGGAAAGCTTTTGAAACTGCTTACAGGTATATTACAGGAGTGGAGACAAATGATATGTATGGCTTAAGGTGATGTTGGAGTGTGAGCGAGGTAACATTTAGGAAGGAACTGAAGGAAACCTGTTAGCAGAGTTTGAGTCTTAGAGGTGGGACGCACAGGCTGTGTGGGGATTTAACTGTTCGGAGGGTCAATTGATTTGTAATGTGCTCATACTTCTGGCAAGACAGCTATTGAATGAATAACGGTGAATATATGTTCTTTTCAGGGTCACCCCACCTCAGCGGGAGACAGCCGATATGTTAAAAACAATAGCAGCGCTAGTAATAGCAACAGCAGCAATAGTAGTAACTGCAGTAATAGTAATACTAGAAATAGCAACAAGAGCAGTCGGAATATGAACAGCAGTTGTAAGACCAAAAAAAAAAGCAATAGTAGTTAAGTCGTTGCATCACAAGTAGTAAAACAGCAGCAGAGGGATGCGGGGAAAGGAGAGAGAAGAGCGAGAGAGTAACGTGGCAGTGAGGAAGACATGAACACAGATGAGCCCAGTGTTCCTGCAGCCACTGAGCCTAGCCACGATTCAATCCTCTGGTTCATACTAACTGATCTCACTCAAAATTGCTCTGGAATATTGACAGGCTCGTTACCTGAATAACTGGTTAACTGACTGACTGGCTGACTGACTGGACACTTTGCGCGCCAAAGTCTTAAAAACCTAACCTGGGACCATTACGAAAACAATAAATGTCATCTTAGATTTCAGCGGCCATTTTTCAAATCACAGAAACTCTGCAGTGGCCGGAGTTAAGAGGAACAGCGGGTGACTTGGTTTCCATGTAACCCACTTGATAGATTCGTGTGGAAGCGCCAGACCCGTAAGGAACGGAAGGTTATCAGGTTTGATCCAAGGAAGGGGAGGGTAGCTGCTATTCGTTGGATAAGTGTTTCAACATCAAGGCCTCGAGCTCTCTCAACCTGGAGAGCTGTCACAGACCAGCATTGTGGGCAACCAACAGTTAGGCTAGCAAAGCAAGGAACATGTAGGAAGAGGAAGAGGGAAGGAGGGGGAGGAAGAGGAGAGGAGCAGGAGAGGAAGGAAAAGGAGAGGGGGAGGAGGAGGAGGAGGAGGAAGAGGAGGTGGGGAGGAGGAAGAGGAGAGGAGGAGGAGTTGAAGGAAGAGGAGGAGCAGCAGCTTGCTGGTATGATGGGAGGTCGGAAGTAGGTGAAATGTGAGGAAAATAAAATTAGGAGACAAAAAATAACGAATAACTGAAAAAAAAATAATCACATAGGTACGCGAACACACGTACGCACGCACATGCCAAGAGTGGATGCGTACAGGTTATTTACAGATTCAAGCACAGAGCTGTAAATGGAATCGTAATAACTGCTGATGAAGCCACTCGTAGTGAACCGTTTAGTAAAGGTCCTGAACAAATGTCAGCTTGTCGAGGACAGGAACCCAACTGACAAAGATTTTGGGTAAATACTCAGATGAGCCGTGTGGAAATTAGCAAATACTGTGCCTATTCAGATTTTGGGTGACGAGTGTAATGTACTGTATGAAAAGTTGGCTTTACCTGTGTTTTTCTCTTGACCAGTTTCGAGAGTCTTCTACCTCCTGCAACCTCGGCCCGAGTCCGGACTTCCCTCTCGACCGCCTAGTGAACCAGGCTGTTGGTCTTTGTAATCCGCATTTCCACATAACTATCACAACCCGGTTGACCCAGAATCTGTACAACCTCTTCAAAGCTATCTTCGTTCCGGCAGTATCTCTGATATCTGGTGGTACATTATGTTGACAAGTCTTGGGCCACGCATGTTAACACAGTATTCTACATTGTACCAATAACCTCCCACTTTCCTATATCCTTCATTCCAGTAAGTTGTTACAGCACTGTGCAGGTTAGGCACCCGACCCTCAAGTATCCTCCATGTACAGTCAGTGGCCACTTTTATTAGGTACACTTGTTCGTTAGTGTATATATTTAATTAGCCAATCACGCAGTAGCACCTCAATTCCTAAAGGCATGCAGACATGGTCAAGAGGTTCATTGTTGTTCAGATCGAACATCAGAATAGGGAATGCATGTGATCTAAATGACTGACCGTGGAATGATTGTTGGTACTAGATGGGGTGGTCTGAGTATCTCTGAAACTATTGATCTCTTGGGGTTTTCATGCACAAGTCTCTAGAGTTTACAGAGAATGGTGTGAAAAACACAAAACATCCAGCGAGCGGTACTTCTGTGGGCGAAAACGTCTTGTTAATGATAGAGGTCAGAGGAGAATGGCTAGACTGGTTCAAACTGACAGGGAGGCGACAGTAACTCAAATAACAATATGTTATCAAATAACTATACGATTGCTCAACACGTTGAGCTTTGAAGTGGATGGACAACAGCAGCAGAATACCAGACCAGGTTTCATATTTGTCCGCTAAGAACAGGACACTGAGGCTAAAGACTAGAAAAATGTGGCCTGGTCTGACATACCGCGATTTCTGCAGCGACATGCAGGTGACACTGTCAGAATTTGTCGTAAACATGACTCCACTGATCCATTCAACATTGTTTCAACGGTTCTGGTTGGTGGTGGTGGTGTAATGGTGTGATAAATGTTTTCCTGGCACACAGGTCCCATAATATCAACTGAGCATCGCTTAAATGCCACAGCATACCTGAGTATTGTTGCTGACCATGATCATCCCTTTATGGCCACAGTCTAACCATCTTCCCATGGCTACTTCAAACAGGATAACACGCCATGTCACAAAGCACATTCCATTTCAAGCTGGTTCCACTAACATGACAATGAGTTCAATGTACTCCAGTGGCCTCAACAGTGACCAGATCTCATTCCAACAGAGCACCTTCGGGATGTGGCGGAACCGGAAATTCGTAGCATGTACAGCTGACAGATTTGCAGAAACTGTGTGATGTCATGTCAACATGGAGAAGAATTTCCAAGGAATGTTTCCAGCACCTTGTTGAATCCATGCCATGAATTCAGGCTGTTCTGGGAGCACAGGTGGGAGTTATCCGGAACTAGAAGGGTGTACCTAATTAAGTGACCACTGATAAGTATAAATATTATGAATCGTCTCTATTCTGTTCCAGAGAATAATTAAACTACTTTGAGGCGTTCTCAATAGTCTGGATATTTTATGTACAATGATCGACCCCTGGAGGCCAGAAATCCTTTAATACAATCGATCAGTGTTAAGAGGAGGGACCAGGAGCTGTGAATCGACAGCTACAGACAATACCAAGAATGTACAAGTAGAAAAGTACTCAAACAGGACCCGGTTGTTAACAGTCAGTATTTATCTCCTTAAGTTCAAACCCGAAGTCGGTACACCATCAAACTTAAGAATACCATCTACAAATGTCAAGATTCCTTTAAGGCACTGTTCACTACAAACAAGAGATAGATACTCGAACATGCAACACCAGCGTCGAGCCACCACGATGCATAAACAAAAACGACGCACAATGGTGATGTCTGAAATGAGGAACAACGTCTTATCGATAAAGACAGAATAAACGAACTCGATACGATCATGAAATACAAACCATTCAGGAAGACAGACAAGGCGGTCAGTGACCAACTATCTCAGCACGAGAGGAACCCGAACGAGGGGATACAGGAAGCTGAACATTCAGGTTTGTCACAAAGACAAGTGTTCTTGCAATATTAGGAGTGGTAATGATATGGAAAAATTTATATAAGATACCAATACATAAGAATGTAGCACCAGCATAGAGTCCTCACAGGTAGTCAATCATGTCAATAGTCAGCAGACTGGTACAGGCACAGAATGATATGAACTACGAGGAGTAACGAGTGAAGCTGAATTTTGTTACGCTGGAGGAGACTCCGAGGAGATAATATTGTCATACAGTATAAGATGCTTAAGGTATGCAAACACGCTAGAGCAAAACTGGGCAATTATCTTGACCGGCGAACCACTGCATGAGAGGTGACACACTTCACCGGCCACACACTTAATATTCGTATAGCTAACAAACAACGGTACGGGCGGGGACTGAACTCGCGGTGGGTGAGTCGTAAAACTCCAGCCCAAAGCGTTAGCCACTGGGCCAGCTGGCTAACCGCGAGTTCAATCCCAGCCCGTACCGTGGTTTGTTTGCAATCGTGTCATTACGATTTCTTGAGTCATTCGTATAGCTGCAAATATATAATTTTAGATATATAAGGTCAATATTAATTACCATACATAAAGATTTTTGGTAAATAAATATATAAATTTTTTCTCTATTATTAATACTAAAGTTAATACAAATATTAATGAAACAACTAGCAAAAAATATATAGTTAAGGTGGAACATCAACGCAATAGAACAGAATCAATCTTACTAGATAATATTCTTGCCTTGAGCAGCTGTCTATATCCTTGCTTAACAAAGTAGTGGTAGAGTGGAAGTTTACTGTTTTGGCTGCCCATCTCTCATATAATAATTAAAAATACTTTTTCCCCCTAGTGTTACGTGCAAATGGCGGGCCACAAATAACTTACCTGGACAAATTTGGCCCGCGGGCCACATCTTGCCCACCCCTACGGTAGAGGCAGTTTTTTTTTGACAAGGAAAGACACCAAACTAAGGGGACAACAGGAAGCCAAGGTAAGCACTTCTTCAGTGTGAGAATGTTATCTGTTATGTGTCAGTGGTTCTGGGGATTATCTTCAATAAGGTCAGGTCTTAGACCAAGTCTCCTAGGTTAAAAAGAACATATCACAGAATTAAGAACTACTACGAAGAACACAAGAAAGTGGAAGAATGTGCATATTGTAAAGAGCTTCAGAAGTTCCGTTGCAGCACAGTTGGAGTTACTATCACTTGCGAAGGTCGGCAGTACCTCCTTGCATGGCACCGGAGAACTAGAGATATTTCAAAAGTACGAGAAATTGTCTGAGGTTAACCACCATTCAACAAGTTATCAGCAGACATATGCAGTCTTGCTGAAGCAAGGTTAGAAGGTTTCAAGAAAAAGCTGGACTGCTTCCTTCAGCAAGCCCCATGTTGGGACAGATATGCAGACTTGAGGGCTTCAGACAGCAACAGCCTGGTTAATCAGCTAGTCAACTGGGAAGACTGGCCTCAAGCCGAGCTGCGAGGAGAGAACAACCCTTATAGAAGACACAGGCTTGCTAGTAACTATAACCACATAACTGACGAATAGGCGGGACGCAAGAGATGGAGACCAACCTCTGAAAACACCAATCAATCAGTGCCTGAAGACAAGCATCAATATATACGAAGATAAGAATTTTTCAGTAAAAAATGTAACTGAAGGTGAACAGAGCGGCTGCAGCAGTCACACATTAAGTCACCAACTCAGGTGGAATATCTCAGATAAATCAGTCATCACGTTCACTCGTTTATAAGTGAAGACGTTCACCCGTGTGCTTCACAGCGTGACGCAGCAACTATCATCGCCAGTATCAGCTATGACAGCTACTGTGTGTAAATCTTACCTGGCTACACGTGGGGCCGAGGCTGCGTGAGAGAGAGAGAGAGAGAGAGAGAGAGAGAGAGAGAGAGAGAGAGAGAGAGAGAGAGAGAGAGAGAGAGAGAGAGAGAGACAGACAGACAGACAGACAGACAAAGGTTATCGGCCTGATGAACTCATTCCACCTCTAAATCGACAGGATGGGACCACCTCTACTAGTAGTCAAGAGAAGGCAGACCTCTTTGCTGAACACTTTGCTACCAAAATGCAAGTTCCTGATCCAGCAAGGGACCCTCCTTGGCTAGCTGCAAGAACTGTGTCAAAACTGTCAGTGGTGACAATAAGGCAGGAGGAGGTGCATTTCCTTCTTAAAACGCTTGACCAAGAAAAGGCTGTGGGCCCAGACAAGTTGAGCCCAAGATTGCTGAGAAGATGTGCAGACCAGCTAGCAGCACCTCTAACTCGCATCTTTCAGCACTGCCTAGTACAGTGTAAATGGCCCTCTCTATGGAAAGAGCCAAATGTAGTCCCTGTTCACAAAAAGAAGAGCAGAGCAGAAATCAGCAACTACAGACCAGTGTCACTTCTGTCAATCACTGGTAAGAAACCTTGAGACAATAATCTCAAGACAAATGACAGAGTTTTTTGACTACCACTCACTACTTTGTGATCGTCAATATGGCTTCAGGAAAGGTTACTCTGCTGCTGATCTGTTGTTAAACCTCTCCACTAAGTGGCACCAGTCACTGGATGAATCCAAAGTCAGCTGTGTGGTAGCACTGGACATTGCTGGCGCTTTCGACCGGGTGTGGCACCAGGGCCTCTTAGCAAAACTTCAAGCACTGGGTTCTACGCTATGTCTCCTCAGTGATTACCTACATGGTAGATCTCTAAGTGTAGTTCTCAATGGAACGGAATCAGCAAGACATCCTATTGGGGCAAGTGTTCCACAAGGAAGCGTGCTGGGACCATTGTTATGGAATGTCTACTTCAATGACCTTCTTCATCTCATCCCAGAATCACATGCATATGCAAACGACTGTACACTGACATTCACTTATCCAAGAGAAGAAATGCCAGCTGCTCTAAGCTACATCAATCACCAGCTGAGAGCTATATCAGCTTGGGGAAATAGATGGCAAGTAACATTTGCACCTGAGAAAACGCAAATGATGATCGTCTCTAGGCACCATGATGGAAATGCTGGTGCAGTAGTAAGGATGAATGGGAGGGTGTTGGCACCTGGAGAAGAAGTTGATATCCTTGGGGTGAAATTGGACTCCAAACTAACCATGAAGAACCATTTTGTAAATCTTGCAAATAAGGTAGCCAGGAAGCTTACAGCACTTCGCCGTATCTCGCATCTGCTTGACAGTAGGGGATGCAAGATTCTGTACGAGGCACAAGTACGCTCACACCTTGAGTATGCTCCACTTTCTTGGTTTGCCTGCCCCCCCCCTCTCATCTGCGACTGCTTGACAGAGAGCAAAGCAAGACGTCTCATCTCTCGCCTGGACCCATCCTGGATAGATCTGTCATTTCAGCAGAGCCTTCAACATAGGAGGGATGTGGGTGGCCTTACTGTTATGTACAAGGCCAATATTGTCAAAGTACCACACTTGGATCCACTTCGAGGACAGCGTGAAACAAGCTTTTATGCCACAAGACGGGCAGAAAGCAGCAACTTCACTCTGGCTGTACCCTTCTCCAGAACATCACTCCATCTGAGATCCTATATACCCAAGATGACTCGAGTATGGAACACATTCGTACAGCATAATGATGTCAACGAGATAAAGTCAGTTGATCAAATGAAAATGCTGGCCAACAGATGGCTCCAACTTCATCCTGTTCCCTACTTGTATGTCTCATAACAATAAAAATGCTTTCAAATGAGCTGATGTAGGTAACAGCTCTTAGCTTGCCAATAAAGTTAGGAATCCTTAACCTGTAATATAGCTGTCAATAAAGCTAGGGATCCTTAACCTTGTCAAACCCTGTGTAAAAAGAGAGAGAGAGAGAGAGAGAGAGAGAGAGAGAGAGAGAGAGAGAGAGAGAGAGAGAGAGAGAGAGAGAGAGAGAGAGAGAGAGAGAGAGACGGACCTCACAGAATTGAGATTTGGTCATAGGCATAAATGTGTTGAGATTTTGAGAAAAATGCTGAAAGACAAAGTTTAGTAAACTGATAAAAATAATACATATGGAAAAAATGAACAAAAAGGATAAAGATAAGATGAAAATAAATAAAACAAGAAACATCTAAAATCGCCTAGAAAGCTCAAGCTGGTGCAACCAGTGGCCTAAGTTGTCCAGGGAAAGAGAGAGAGTGTAAGTCCATGAAGGAATATAGCCAACACACTGTATCCACTACTGCAGTAGCTATGTCAGACACATGAATAAAATAGCTGTCAAGATTACTAATCTGCTCTGCATTATTCCAAGTGGTTATACTCTCAAACATGTGAGATTTGCTCTATAGAAAAGTAATTAAAAAAGTTATTGTACATCATTCTTGTACATGAAATGAGAACAATATGTAGCCTTTAGGAAGAGTTTCGAACAAAATATAAAATACTCCTGGAGGGTGACAGTGAGACTACACAACATGGGAGGAACCAGGACCTAAGTACCTCCCTGTAGGCCGAAATACCCATAAGAACCATAGTGGCTAGAGTTTACGAGAAGTGGACGAAGTATGAGGAAGATTATATTGTGTGTGTGTGTGTATATATATATATATATATATATATATATATATATATATATATATATATATATATATATGTCGAATACGTAAAACTGGTGAATTAGCAAGAACCCATTTAAAATTAAGTCCTTTCTAAAATTTTCTCTTATACGTTTAAAGATGTATTTTTTCATTTCTGTTAATGTAAAAATTAATAATTTTGTGCCAAAAGAACCTTAGAAAACTTACCTAACATTATTACAGCAAGCACAATTTAATTTATATTAGCCTAATCCAACGAAATGTATTTTAGATAAGTTTACAATAATTTAATAATAAACAAACACAATGAAATATATGTTCGTTAGGTTCAGAATAATTTTTGCGAAATTACTGCATACACAAATTTTCGCTTGCCTTATTCGGCAAGAAGATCGTTGCTATTTAACCAAAAATCGCAAGTTTTACCTATTCGGCACGATATACATGCATACACACACACACACATTCTCTCTCTACGTTTTGCCAGTACCAACATCTACCACCCAAACGTCTAATGCTAACTCAGTCCGCTTCTGAGCAAGCTACTGACTCGCCTAACTGTATATACGCCATTACTACGCCAAGCAACTCGGCTCACTAATTCAATCTACTTGCGCGGCTGTAGTGGCAAGTAATTCTTGGTTGAATACACATAGCATCAAGACAGGTTCCTATTTTTATCTTATCTCCCGCTGATGAAATTACGTGACCAAAAAAATGCAATTCATTCCGCCAAACACAATAAAGCACAGAGATGAAGCGTAATTTGCGTGGTGCGCCGGGCCAATCTCTGGTGGTCTGGCCTTAACTAAGCCCTGGTCTCCAGAGTTGTTTGTGTATTAAGGAACATTAGTAGAGTGATCGTCCAGTGTGCGGGGACGTGGAACCTCCTGTAGAACCAAACTCACCATTCCTGAAGAATAAGAAGGCGCAATACAATCACTTGTTAATGGTACAAGTAGCACCGAAACGTCCTCTTAGGTTTTTTCATTCTCCTATGTGTGGGTTATCTGTGTATTACTCGCTCCTTTCCCCTCGCTTCAGCTTCTCTCTTCCCTTCACTCTCCCTCTCTCACTATTCTCTCTCTCTCTCTCTCTCCCATCTCCCGGTAAAGATTCTTCTTACTGTCTCTGTCTACCGTCTCTCTAGACCTTCCTCTTTCTCTCCATCCCCTGGAAGACGCACAAATGCAATATAATGCGATCCTTTATTAACGATGTTTCTCATACGCTCTACATTGTCAACAAAAGATGGCATTATACCGCATTTGTGTCTTTCATCGTGCTGGTATTTTATGTCATTTTTCTTAGCTCACTCCCCCCTCTCTCTCTTTTTCTCTCATCTTCCTACATCAGCACAGTCAGCCTTCTACGTTCCAACACCTGTACATTAGCAAGGAGTGCAGTCAGCTTGTCAGGTCCAACGTAACATTACACAACATTACGTCCACTCGTGCATACTACCCACTGCCGCCACACCCCACCCACTCTACCCTAAAGTACCCACTTTTCCCACTAACTATGCGGGATGGTGGTACGAGAAATTATCGTAGGTATTGAGGTAAGGAAGCTATGTACATAGGAAAGACAGCTAACAGACCTTATGGACTATACTGATGATATCTGATGAGGAGTAATTGCTGTGAAGCTAATAAGAGACTGGAATAGCATAGCATAAAGCAGACAGGCAGGTTTCTCTCTCTCTCTCTCTCTCTCTCTCTCTCTCTCTCTCTCTCTCTCTCTCTCTCTCTCACTCAACTATCACTTTTATAAAATAACAGTGATATAAAATAGTGCATGTATGTACCCCTCCTTACTTGATCTTGACGCCATTGTCAGCATGCTCATGCATTCTGCTCCAGGCCCAAACTCATGGGATTTTATTTCCTCTAAAACTGTAAGAAACTACTACCTCGGGCCTTAAGTATTTTATGGAGAAGGAGCCTGGGCACTGGTGTCATCCTGCACTCATTGAAAACCACTGATATTGCTCCATTTCACAGAGGCGATAGTTAAGCAATTGCGAAAATTTAGACATTATAAAAATCTTTGCCAATCACATGGAATCATAACTGCACAATCAAGGGCAACATGGGTTTACGATGCGTTCCTGAATGCTTTGGAAGACAAGGTAAACGCTGATGTAATTTACACTGTTTTTGCAAAAGCGTTTGACAAGTGCGACCATGGTGTGATTGCACACAAAATGTGTGCAACAGGAATAGCTGAAAAAGTAGGCAGATAGATATTTTACTGCTTAACAAATAGAACCCAGTTGGTAGTAGTAAACGGAGTGGCGTCAGTCGAAGGCCCAGCGAATCTTCTTTTTAGACGGATATATATGAAGTCTTCCAGTGGGCCTCAGACAACAATATGTTGAATGGGGACATGTTTCATTTGCTCTATGGAAGAATGGGGTAAATATAGACTAACAGGGTAAAGGACAAACTCAAATCATTGAAAAGAGCAAAGATACCATGTGCGAGACTTGGAAGTAATGACGTTAAGGATCTCAAATTCAAGGATCACAATAATATTGCCATTGTTACCGTAAGAAAAAGATAGTATGGATAACGAGAACTTTCAAGACAAAGAGATGCTGAGCCAATGATGAAACTCTTTAAGCCATTTGTTCTCTATAGGCTGGAATCCTGCTGTATACTAACTGCCCTCTGTAAACCAGGCGACACTGCCGAGCTGGAAAATGCACAGAAAATTATCACTGCTCATATACTCAAACATCTGAACTATTGGAGTGATGCCTACGTTAGATCACATGTTATTAGTGTCAACAGCCTAATTGTTCAGGTCATCAACAAGGAGACCTAGTCTGTGATAGGGTTGCTGGAGAGACAATTCTCTACACGTAGGTAATATGTAGTAGGTAGGGAGGTAGTTAGGTAGTTAGCGTTCTACTCATCGTCGTCACTCCCTCTATTGTATCTAAATTAATCTTATAAATGCATATTACTTGTCTAATCGGTTCGTGAAGTACCGATGTTTTAGTCCTGACAAGCACCAATGGGAAGACCACTCCAGTGATGAATAACTAAAAAAAATAATCTTTACACACATTTGGAGCTCTAAGAGCAGTTACCTCCACACGGTGAGTTCTGGGTATTTTGGATGACTGTGGTTCACCAGTAGTGCAAAACAGCTGAGAGCTGTCCACAGTGTATATGTCTGTGTCTGGATAAAATATACTTATATGCGATCAAATCTGATCAGATCTCATTCCACAAGTACTGTATAATTCACAAGGGAATACAAAAATTACCAACATTTGTGTTGCATCTCTTGGTTCGAAGTTTCATTCAATTGTTCTACATCTGTGTATTACTTCACATGCTAAATAACAGGATGAGCTAGAGTTTATCAAATTAGATTAGTACCTTAATGATTTGAATGAGATCTCCTGGTCATAGTGTCCTAAGGGAGACCAGACTAAGTGTCTGAAGTATTTCCTAATTAATTTTGTTTCTTTATGAAGACACAAGTTTTACTATCCTTCTAGTCTCTGGTTTATCTTCATATTTAAAGTTGAGGTATGAGGAATGTGTTAGAATGTATATGGAGGAGGAAGAGGAATACGAGAGTCGGAGATGACGGGGCAGGAGAGGGGGGAGAATGTGTAATGGGGTGCATGAGAGCAAGGTGGCGGGGAAGATTATTTAGCGAGGAGAGGAGGGGAGGGTACTAGAGTAAAGAATGCGCTGTGGGGGGAGTGTAAAGAATGTGTTGTTAGGGAGTGGGAGAGAAGTTGGGAGATGGGGGTGGGAGTGCGAAGGAGGTTAGGTACGGTTCGTCAGGAAACAGGACCAGTGTTTCCTGACGCGGGTCTTCGTCAGATGACCCACCTTTGGAGCTTTTGGTCATCTGACCGAGGCCTTCCTTTGGCTTACCCATCCACCCCTTTAAAAATTATAATTAGTTGTAACCATTTAGTAGCGTGAAGAGTAGTACACAGTGAGGTAAGGGACGGGGGGGGAGAAGAAAACGTTAAAAAATGTGACTGCGGTATTACGGAGTACTGTATATAAAATGTTTATATAAAATAACGCTCCATATATAGTATCATTTTCCGTGTAGTATACTGAAAGTGGACTTGTATTATTCCCTGAAAGCGTACGGGTTTTATTCCTGTCAGTCAGGCAGTGGCCAGGACAGGAGCAGATGAGAGGTGTGTTTAGTTCAGTACGAGTCAGGTGGTGACGGGGGTAGAGTCATCATGTTTGGGTGGTGGTTTGATTAGATAATTTTGGTAATTTTTTTTAGTGTATCCTATAGGTGTTTGTGTTTAAATGCTCTCATGTTTATTTGTAAGGTGCTAGTAAGCAGAGGCCTGTTTATGCGAGAGTACTGTATGGTGTTTTGCCTGCTGGTAATTAGTCAACCAGACAGAAGTGAAGACGGGGGTGTGTATGTCATGGTGCCTCCCTGATGATTTATTTTGTTTAACTCATTAATAGCAGTGTGCTAGTGAGCTAATGTGAACTGGAGTGTGGTGGTTTTTTTTGCAGTAGTTATAAGTTATATATAAGTTACTATTAATATAGATATATTTTTGTATAGGCGAGTTTTTGTCCTTCCTTCCTAATAATAATTAATATTGTTTAATATATGAGTATATGCTGGCCCAAGGTTTGCTCTGTATTTAAGTGTAATTTTATAACCCCTAGACAGCAGTGTGAGCAACCTTTAGGAGCCAGGACCATTTTATTTAAGTTACGACATCAAAGTCGAAACAGCGGCGAGTGACTACGAGGATGATGTGACGGTATGTTACAGATTGTCAAAGGCACATGCTGACAGACATTTGGCCTGTGTGTGTGTATGTGTACATACGTTATGTATTTTGCAGTATTTATATATAAGCACCAAGTAAATTCGCTGTTGTAACAACTTGACAAGCACGAGCGTGAATATCACAACACTACCTTAACTACGTCAAGCAACACCAGCTAAATCAAGGCTGACTTAAGACATTATGCAGGACTAACCCCTCCAGGAAGGTTCCTTGATGTTGGTGAGGGGCTCTTGATTTAGGGAATTGAATCTGTGCTCCAGTTCCCCGAATTAAGCCTGAATGCCTTCCACATCCCTCCCCCCCCAGGCGCTGTATAATCCACCGGGTTTAGCGCTTCTCCCTTGATTATAATAATAATATGCAGGACTAAGCTGCATTATACTGCATCAATTTATCAAGGGCAGGCCAGGTCGCCAATCTAGCTAGTCTGGTGCAAGATAAAACCTTCAACATCACTACACCAGAGTATAGAGGGAATCAGTGAGTGTTTATGTGAGGAAGGGAAGAATGACGGTGTGTATTGGTGTTCAACTGTAGATTTCCTGTAGACATTTCTGGGGCTCACCGCCCTAGCGATCCGGTCCCCAGACCATGCCTTTTGAGTGTTGTTGCTGACCACACGCAGTCCAATATATGCACCATAGCCAGGCTGATCAGGAACTTATCAAACGCCTTGTTAAACATAGCCAGGAGTCTGTTAGGAATCTGCTTCTAACACTCTATGTTCCTAATGCTTTATCATGATGCCCATGTCCTACATACGTATTCGTTTTGTATTCTTTTCATACTTAGGTAACTAATATTTAACACTAATGTACATCGTGTTATTGTAATTTGACCACAGAATGGTTTTGCTGGTATCTGTAGTTTTCCCGTGTTTTCTACTAAGGCGACTTTCATGCTTTAGTAAAGTAACGAAAAGATGATACGAAGCTGTGTTAGCGCTTTTATTTTTGCTTTGAGGATGAGAAACAGTAATGGTGCTAGGACCATGTCTTAGGGTACTGAACTGTTTAATGAGACTGGAGCTCAAGAAAACTAAGTTCACTTATTGATACGTTCTTAAGCAATCTGAATACCTATTTTCTTACTTTTCCTGTTATACTTACTGACCTTGTTTTATGAATTAATACTCCATGGTCGTATTTGTGAAATGCTCTTGCAAAATCCAAGTAGATGACAACATTTTTGTTTTCCTTGTAAAGCTTCTACAATTTTGTCATAATGATCTAATAGTTGTGACAAACAAAATCTTTCTACTTAAAAGTCACACTGACATACTGATCGTGTAGTTCTTTTTTCCATAAATTCATTTATCTGGCGTCTCCGAACCCTTTCAAAGATTTACTGATGTGTAATGTTGGTGCTACTGGTTTGTAAATATCTGCTACTGGTCTGCTGCCCCCTTTGTGAAAGGAGCTATTTCTACACCTTTTCAGCCTTTCATGTCTTCAAAGACAGATCCTCTCACTGTATCAGCCTCTGATTTTGCTTTGTTCACTATCACCGTTCGATGTTAGAAATCCATCTGCCAACTTTTCTCCGCATATTGTATGATATTACACCACGAATTTATGTCTGGGAATTTTGCAGTTTTTGTATACTACACCTACATTTTGTTAAGTCTTCCAGTGGACATGGAGTGACAGTTGGGGGCATGGAGTGACAGTTGGGGGGTATGGGGGTAGGAGGCCTGGTCAGAGACCGGGCCGCGGGGGCGTTGACCCCCGGAACTCTCTCCAGGTAAACTCCAGGTATGGAGTGACAGTTGACGGATATGGAGTGACACTTGGGGGTATGGAGTGACAGTTGGGTGGTATGGAGTGACAGTTGGGGGGATGGAGTGACAACTGGGGGATATGGAGTGACAGCTGGGGGGCGTATGGAGTGACAGTTGGAGGGTATGGAGTGACAGTTGGAGGGTATGGAGTGACAGTTGGGGGGATGGAGTGAGAGTTAGGGGGTATGGAGTGATAGCTGGGGGGATGGAGTGACAACTGGGGGGTATGGGAAAAAGGTTGTTGGTGTCCAGACCTTGTGCTCCAGTGGTCACGTTGAATGATCGCCACTAAGTCAACATCCTCCACACTGAAACATTCTCAGCCTTGTTTGAACACATATTCTTTCTTCTTGCAACACATACCACGGTGTGCACCACATACCACGGTGTGCACCACATACCACGGTGTGCACCACATACCACGGTGTGCACCACATACCACGGTGTGCACCACATACCACGGTGTGCACCACATACCACGGTGTGCACCACATACCACGGTGTGCACCACATACCACGGTGTGCACCACATACCACGGTGTGCACCACATACCACAGTGTGCACCACATACCACGGTGTGCACCACATACCACGGTGTGCACCACATACCACGGTGTGCACCACATACCACGGTGTGCACCACGTATCACAGTGTGCAACACATACCACGGTGTGCACCACATACCACGGTGTGCACCACATACCACGGTGTGCACCACATACCAGGTGTGCACCACGTATCACAGTGTGCAACACATACCACGGAGTGCACCACATACCACGGTGTGCACCACATACCACGGTGTGCACCACATACCACGGTGTGCACCACATACCACGGTGTGCACCACGTATCACAGTGTGCAACACATACCACGGTGTGCACCACATACCACGGTGTGCACCACATACCACGGTGTGCACCACATACCACGGTGTGCACCACGTATCACAGTGTGCAACACATACCACGGTGTGCACCACATACCACGGTGTGCACCACGTATCACAGTGTGCACCACATACCACGGTGTGCACCACGTATCACAGTGTGCACCACATACCACGGTGTGCACCACGTATCACAGTGTGCAACACATACCACGGTGTGCACCACATACCACGGTGTGCACCACATACCACGGTGTGCACCACATACCACGGTGTGCACCACATACCACGGTGTGCACCACGTATCACAGTGTGCAACACATACCACGGTGTGCACCACATACCACGGTGTGCACCACATACCACGGTGTGCACCACATACCACGGTGTGCACCACGTATCACAGTGTGCAACACATACCACGGTGTGCACCACATACCACGGTGTGCACCACGTATCACAGTGTGCACCACATACCACGGTGTGCACCACGTATCACAGTGTGCACCACATACCACGGTGTGCACCACGTATCACAGTGTGCAACACATACCACGGTGTGCACCACATACCACGGTGTGCACCACATACCACGGTGTGCACCACATACCACGGTGTGCACCACGTATCACAGTGTGCAACACATACCACGGTGTGCACCACATACCACGGTGTGCACCGCGTATCACAGTGTGCAACACATACCACGGTGTGCACCACATACCACGGTGTGCACCACGTATCACAGTGTGCAACACATACCACGGTGTGCACCACATACCATGGTGTGCACCACGTATCACAGTGTGCACCACATACCACGGTGTGCGCCATATACCACGGTGTGCACCACGTATCACAGTGTGCACCACATCACGGTGTGCACCACATACCACTGTGCACCACATACCACGGTGTGCACCACATACCACTGTGCACCACATACCACGGTGTGCACCACATACCAGTGTGCACCACACCACGGTGTGCACCACATACCACAGTGTGCACCACATACAAGTGTGCACCACATACCACGGTGTGCACCACATGCCACGGTGTGCAACACATACCAGTGTGCGCCACATACCACGGTGTGCACCACATACCACGGTGTGTACCACATACCACAGTGTGCACCACATACCACGGTGTGCAACACATACCACAGTGTGCACCACATACCACGGTGTGCACCACATACCACGGTGTGCAACACATACCAATGTGCACCACATACCACGGTATGCACCACATACCAGTGTGCACCACACCAGTGTGCACCACATACCAGTGTGCACCACACCAGTGTGCACCACATACCAGTGTGCACCACATACCAGTGTGCACCACATACCACGGTGTGCACCACATGCCACGGTGTGCAACACATACCACAGTGTGCACCACATACCACGGTGTGCACCACATACCACGGTGTGCAACACATACCAATGTGCACCACATACCACGGTATGCACCACATACCAGTGTGCACCACACCACAGTGTGCACCACATACCAGTGTGCACCACATACCAGTGTGCACCACATACCACGGTGTCCACCACATGCCACGGTGTGCAACACATCAGTGTGCACCACATACCACGGTGTGCAACACATACCAGTATGCACCACATACCACGGTGTGCAACACATGCCAGTGTGCACCACATACCACGGTGTGCAATACATATCAGTGTGCACCACATACCACGGTGTGCAACGCACATCACGGTGTGCAACACATACCAGTGTGCATCACATACAACGGCGTGCACCACATACCACGGTGTGCACCACATACCAGTGTGCACCACATACCACAGTGCACACCACATACCACAGTGTACACCACATATTATGGTGTGCATTACATACCATGGTGTGCACCACCACATACCGCAGTGTGCACCACATACCACGGTGTGCAACACATACCAGTGTGCATCACATACCACGGCGTGCACCACATACCACGGTGTGCACCACATACCAGTGTGCACCACATACCACAGTGCGCACCACATACCACAGTGTACACCACATATTATGGTGTGCATTACATACCATGGTGTGCACCACCACACACCGCAGTGTGCACCACATACCACAGTATGCACCACATACCACGGTCTGCATCACATATTATGGTGTGAATTACATACCATGGTGTGTACCACATACCACAGTGTGCACCACATACCATGGTGTACACATAACACGGAATGCTGCAAGTTTGCCAGCCACATATCATCACAACAACTGCACTATCCATGGCAGCATAGGTTTACGGCAAGTCACTCCTGCCTTTTACAATTGCTAGATCGTTGCGATGCGTTCCTGGATCATCTGAGAGACGAGCTAAATGTTGTAGTGTACACTGATTTTGCAAAAGTGTTCGACAAGTGCGACTATGATCTTATTAACGCATAAAATGCCCACAAAAGGAATAACTGGAAAAGTGGGCAGATGGATATTTAGCTTCTTAATATATATAGTAGTAGTAGTAGTTAAGAGAGTGAAGTCGGAGGCTGCTACAGTGAAAACTCTGTTCGTTAAGATAAGGTACTCCCACAACTTGTTTCTCGTTCTTTTATCCGACACTGACAATGACATAAATCACAGCACCATGGTATCCTTTGATGACGACATTAGAATCTCTATTAGAGTGGCATCCGTCGAAGACACAGATAATCTTTAGGTGGATATAAATCAAGGAGAAATAAAGGCGGCAATGGAGTACAGGACAAACTGAAATAATTCAAGAGAGTGAAAAGTCCCATATGCGAGACTTAGGAGTAATAATGTCGGAAGATCTCACATTCACGGATTTTAACAATATTACTACTGCAAGGAAAATTATAGGCTGGATGACTAGATCTTTCAACACAAGAGATGTTGAGCCAGTAATGATACTCTTATAATCACTTGTTCTCTCCAGGCTGAAATATTACTGTATACAGATGCCCCCACTTCTCCTCTTCAATGCAGGCGGGACTGCTGTGCTGGGAAACGTACAGAGAACTTTTACTGCTCGTAAACGCTCAGTCAAGCATCTGAACTACTCGGAATGCTTGGAACGTATGCGAGAAAATGTACATAATTTATACCTGGAAAATCTTGGAGGGACTGGTCCCAAACCTGAACACTGAAACCACTCTCTGTGACAACAAAAGACTTATCTGAAGATGGAAAATACTTCAGTTAAAAAGCAGGGATGCAACGAGCATACTAAAAGAGAACTCTTCAACGCTTTCCCTCCGAGAATAAGGGTAACTACCAACGACTCTGTGGTGGTCTTCAAGAAACAACTAGACAAGTTCAAATAATCAGTGCCTGACCAACCGGGCCGTGGTTCATACGAGCGACTGCGTGCAGCCAGCAGTAACAGCCGGGTTGATCAGTCTCTGCCTAATATGGGCAAGTTCTCCGTATTTACTAGACTTCTGGGATTCCCTGAAGCTTCCTGAAGGAGAGGGGCTCCTTCCTCCATGGTGTACTGGAGACAGGTATCAGATATACATAGTATCCACAAAAACACTCCCTGATTTCAAACAGGTATAACATGTAACTTTATTGTAATAGTCTTTCAAAGTTAGTAGCTTCAGATGCAGGATTACAGTTTCATGTGGTATAGGGTAGCATTAAAGGCATTCAATGTGCGCCCCTCTGGTTGCTCGGCTAACATCGATGCGATAGTCCAGGTCGGTCCAGACGCTCTGCAGCATATCTGGTGTTATCATACGAACTGCTTCAGTGATCGAAATTTTCAGCTACTCCAGGGTTGCAGGCAGTGGAGGTACGTAAACTGTGCTCTTCACGTACCCCCAAAGAAAGAAGTCACAAACAGTTAGGTCCGGTGACCAACTTTAGTAATGTATACAGGAGAAGGGGTTACTAGCCCCTTGCTCGCAGCATTTTAGTCACCTCTTACGACACGCACGGCTTACGGAGGAAGAATTCTGTTCCACTTCCCCATGGATATTATATATATATATATATATATATATATATATATATATATATATATATATATATATATATATATATATATATATATATATATATAATATATATATATATATATATATATATATATATATATATATATATATATATATATATATATATATATATAATTTTTGTTTAATGAACACAGAAAAATATTGATTATTGATAGATACCATTAATGTTCGCCCAGATGTATTTTTCTTCTAGTATAATACAAACTGCTTGATTAGCACGCAGCACAAAGTGCCACTAGGCACATTACAATGTACCACCACGTGCCACTGAGCACCACAACATATACCACAGTGCTGAGACTGATGCAAGCCAGTGGTGTTTCGAAAACAAATTATAAGATATGTAAAAACCACATGCCAGAAAATGAAGCTAAATTGCCAGCCAGAACCCATCATCACGAGGGTCATCAGCAGACTTTCTAATGAATTAATCATGACGTCTACAATAATTTAGACGTGCCACACACACACACACACACACACACTGCCGTTACTTTCATGTCGTCAACAGGCGATAAACAGTTATTTTCTCAGCATTAAACTAGACATAAAAGCAGGAGGGGGAAAAAACGGTAATTTTAGCAAATCTGGAGTTTCACCTTTGACGAAATCTCACGTAAAAAATGAATTGCATTCAGAGAAATCTCGGTTTTTGCATATATAACAAGACTTTAAAAACCGGAGTATCTCTCGGAGATTCTCTTGTAACTTTAGCAATAGTAATTGGGTGTAGAACTTTATGAAGAGTAGAGCATGTATGTAGCTTCAGCAAAGAGTAGAGTAACTAACACTGGTGTGTCTATGGCAAACATGTTCTGAGTTCCAAACAACTGACTTACAAACAAGCTTCAGAAATGTCTGATGTCGTAAATATGGCTCTTTAATTCATTATTACTATTATTATTATTATTATTATCACAGCAACTTTATTAAGAGTAGAGGTATATACGTAACGTTAGCAAGAGTAGATATATATATGTAACGTTTGCAAGAATAGAGGTATATATGTAACTTTAGCAAGAGCAGCTCGTGTGTATAACTTACCGCGAAGAAGGTATAACACATCTGCTTGAAGCAATTGTCAATCTACATTACAGGTATTATTGCTGTGTATGTCTTCTTTCCCCGCGGGGTGGGTTGCCTGCACAGATAAAGACCTGTATTTCTTCTTTCTCCACGGGGTGGGTTGCCTGCACGGTTGAGGGCTGCTGTATTTCTTATTCCCCCACGGGGTAGGCTGCCTGCATAGCTGAAAGGCTGCTGTATTTCTTCCCCCAATGGGTAGACTGTCTGCACGGTTGAAGGGCCGTGCCAGTACCACAGTACAGTCTTCAACATAACCTCAGTTAATGGCATAAACGACAACAGATCCATTTATACCAGGAAGTTAGTGCCGACAAGGTGGCAGTTAAAGAACATTCATAATGCTGGGACTCCTTATGAAAGCCAAAAATTATGTTAAATTTACGAAATTGGGTAGCATTATGTGCGTAAAGAAATGTGCGTTTTGGATAGGAAAACGTAGACGACGTTTTGGTTCGTCCTGAACTATATTATCAAGTTGTGTCTTACTGGTCCAGGACGAACCGAAACGCCGTGTACAGTGTTCTCAGTATTGTGATGTTTAGTCTTCAAGTAACTGGTTAACCTCGTCACTGCTCTACTGCCTTCAATCTGTATTTGACTGAAGAAGCCTACTGTGTAGGCGAAACGTTTCAACCATAAAGTTACCCAACTGTTGCACATGTGTCTTACTCATCAACTTGTTGGTATTTTATACCATTTTCAACATGTTAGGTAAATGTTTACCTCCTGGCGTTAAGAGGCTTGAGTACGCGTCCTTCCTTCTCCAGGACTGAACCTGGATCCTTCGATCATGAGCCGAAATGCTACCTTTGCGCTACTACAGTAATAAAGGCTAGGAGAACATTATTTAAAAAAAATAGCACCAGTGTAAATGAAAAGAGGCCATAACTGTAAACATAAGCTAAAAACTGCTCCTAAAAACAATTTCCTCACTAATAGTGGTAGAGAGTTTTGTAAGACACAGCAGTAACTGTGATAGTTACAAAGCGCTCTTAGCAATAAAAATATATACAACACACACACACACACACACACACAAAAGAATGATAAAATTAACAAAGAATAGCATCTACGAACATAAATAAAACGTTATTCTCAAACACTCTTATACAAAGTTAACAAAACCAGCATCAATTAAACATGTGTTAATGTCAAGCCCCATTAATTATTAGTCAAAAGCCATTACATTATTGTTCAAGCCCATTACATTAATGTCAAAACCCATTACATTAATGTCAAAACTCATTACATTAATGTTAAAACCCATTACATTAATGTCAAAACCCATTACATTAATGTCAAAACCCATTACATTATTAATGTCCGAAGTCTTACCCAGAAGTTCCCGCAGTTAGGTAATACTGTTGACTTAACATAAGAGATCACTGAAGACAGGGCATCACAACAACAGTTTCACTCTGTCGCTAAAAACAGATAATCATATTTTTCTTTTTTAACACACCGGCCGTCTCCCACCGAGGTAGGGTGACCCGATAAAGAAAACACTTTTACCATTACTCATTCAAACGTACTGTTGCCAAAGGTGCGCCAACATCACAGCTCACATGCCCGTCAACATAACAACATCCCCAGCTCTTCTTCAGAGTGTAGACACTCTACATTTTTTAGAAAACAAATCATGTGGTCAGTGGTCAGTCGTCGTACTCAGTGGTCAGTCGTCACGTGAGGTCACAGACCGTGTGTGCTTTGGGGATTAGTGTGGACGGTTACAAAGCATGGCTTGCTTCTGCAGTGTTTTAAAAATTGAGGTTGGAGAGTTGAAGGAGGAGGTCTTGCTTCTCCAGGAGGAGATTAGGAGACTGAAGGTCCACCTCAATGGGTCTGGGAGAGTGTGTGAGGTGGCTGGAGTTGTGGGGAATGAGGCTTCTAGCAGTGAGGTGCAGTCTGTCTCTCGCTGTGAGGAGGCTGTAGTTGGGGAGGTAGCAACGGCTACCAGCAGTGAGGTGCAGTCCAGCACCTGCTACAAGTGGCGAGTGGTTCACAGTAATGGAAGGCACATCAGAGTAAGGAAAGTTAAGAGTGAAGATCTGAAGGTAGGAAATCGCTTCTCTGTTCTTCAGGATGAATGTATTTCAGTGGCCAGTGAAGGTAAGGGTACTACTGCCCCTGCTAATGGAGGTAAGCGCATTCTTGTGGTTGGTGACTCTCAGGTAAGATATATTGACCGTGCTTTTTGTAATAGGAATAAGAAGATGAGAGATAGTGTGCGCTTCCCTGGAGCTGGTGTTGGGGACATTGTCAACAGGCTGGATAATATCATGTCAGGTAATGGGAACAAGCCCATTATCTGTCTCAGTGCTGGTGGAAATGATATTGGGAAGGGTAGGAGAGAAGAGCTGCTAGATAAGTACAGGTCAGCTATAGATTTCATTAAGTCTAAGGGAGGGATCCCAATCATATGTAGCATCTTGCCTAGAAGGGGAGTAGGAAATGAATGGTTGTCTAGGGCAATTGGTGTAAATTGCTGGCTAGACAGATACTGCAAGGAACTTGCAATCCCATTCATTGACAACTGGAACAACTTTTATGGCAAACATGATATGTATGCAAGGGATGGGGTACATCTCTGGGGCTGGGGTGGTAGCACTTGTAGACTCGATTGAGAAGGCCATTGGTGAAATGCCTATGATTTTAAACTGATGGAAGATAGAGGTATGGGTGTGTGTGGGAAACAAGCAGGTTGCAACACTTGGGTTGGAAACAGTAAATGTATAAAAGGCATTCAGAATGAAGTTATAAATAAAGACAATAGATCAGGTCAGCAAACAAAGGGGGACAGCAGAGGGCAGCAAGGGACTAGCTCCCTTAAGGTTTACTATACTAATAGCAGGAGTGTAAGAAATAAGATAGATGAGCTAAGATTAATTGCAAGTGCAGGAAACATAGATATTATTGCTATAACAGAGACCTGGCTCAATCTGAAAGATAGAGAGATGCCCTCTGAATGTCACATACAAGGCTATAAATTATTCCACACTGACAGGGTCAACAGGAAAGGTGGTGGAGTAGCGATGTATGTCAGAGACAATTTAAATTGTTGTGTTAGACAAGATATTAAATTAGAAGCGTCAGCCACTGAATCTGTTTGGTTACAGCTTCTCGAGGGCCGAGAAAAACTAATTTTGGGTGTGATTTACAGGGCCCCAAATCTTGATAGGGAGTGCAGTAAACTTCTATGGGACGAAATTCGTAAGGCATCTACATACGAAAATGTTGTGCTAATGGGAGATTTCAACTATAGACAGATTGACTGGAGCAATTTGACAGGAAATTTAGAGTCAGGTGACTTTCTTGATACGATCCAGGATTGTTTTTTAAAACAGTTTGTGACAGAGCCAACTAGGGGAAATAACCTCCTTGACTTGGTTCTTGCCAGTAGGGAAACACTAATTAATAATCTTGAGGTTAATGATGAGCTTGGGGAAAGTGATCACAAATCACTCAGTTTTAATATATCATGGAATTCCCCTAATAATGGCAATCAAGTCTCCGTCCCTGACTTTCGCTTGGCTGATTTCGTAGGACTGAAAAATTACTTAGGTGGGCTCAACTGGAATGACCTGACTAAGGGTCAGGTAGGTGGTGATGGTTGCCGATATGATGCTTTCCAGGGCATAGTTCTAGCTGCTCAGTCAAATTATGTTCCAAATAGGGAAATCAGATCAAACAAAAATGATCCTAAATGGATGAACAATAGATTAAAATATCTGACTGGTCAAAAGAGAGGCATATATAGGCAAATCAAAAGAGGAGAGGGGCAATTGAGAAATCGATATATTCAGTTAAAGAGAGAAATAAAAAAGGGAATTAGAAAAGCAAAAAGAGATTATGAGGTTAAAGTTGCAAGAGAATCGAAGACTAACCCAAAAGGATTCTTTCAGGTATACAGAAGTAAGATCAGGGACAAGATAGGTCCACTCAAAAGTTCCTCGGGTCAGCTCACTGACAGTGATAAGGAAATGTGTAGAATTTTTAACACATACTTCCTCTAAGTTTTTACACAGGAGGATACCAGCGATATTCCAGTAATGATAAATTATGTAGAACAGGACGATAATAAACTGTGCACTATTAGGGTCACAAGTGACATGGTCCTTAGGCAAATAGATAAATTAAAACCTAACAAATCCCCAGGCCCTGATGAACTGTATGCAAGGGTTCTAAAGGAATGTAAAGAGGAGCTTAGCACACCTTTGGCTAATCTTTTCAACATATCACTACAAACTGGCATGGTGCCAGATAAGTGGAAAATGGCAAATGTGATACCTATTTTCAAAACAGGTGACAGGTCCTTAGCTTCGAACTATAGACCAATAAGCCTAACCTCCATAGTGGGAAAATTTATGGAATCAATAATTGCCGAGGCAGTTCGTAGCCACCTTGAAAAGCATAAATTAATCAACGAATCTCAGCATGGTTTTACAAAGGGGCGTTCCTGCCTTACGAATTTATTAACTTTTTTTCACTAAGGTATTTGAGGAGGTAGATCATGGTAATGAATATGATATTGTGTATATGGACTTCAGTAAGGCTTTTGACAGGGTCCCACATCAGAGACTATTGAGGAAAATTAAAGCACATGGAATAGGAGGAGAGATTTTTTCCTGGATAGAGGCATGGTTGACAAATAGGCAGCAGAGAGTTTGCATAAATGGGGAGAAATCAGAGTGGGGAAGCGTCACGAGCGGTGTTCCACAGGGGTCAGTGTTGGGCCCCCTGCTGTTCACAATCTACATAAACGACATAGATGAGGGCATAAAGAGCGACATCGGCAAGTTTGCCGATGACACCAAAATAGGCCGTCGAATTCATTCTGACGAGGACATTCGAGCACTCCAGGAAGATTCGAATAGACTGATGCAGTGGTCGGAGAAGTGGCAGATGCAGTTTAATATAGACAAATGCAAAGTTCTAAATGTTGGACAGGACAATAACCATGCCACATATAAACTAAATAATGTAGATCTTAATATTACGGATTGCGAAAAAGATTTAGGAGTTCTGGTTAGCAGTAATCTGAAACCAAGACAACAGTGCATAAGTGTTCGCAATAAAGCTAATAGAATCCTTGGCTTCATATCAAGAAGCATAAATAATAGGAGTCCTCAGGTTGTTCTTCAACTCTATACATCCTTGGTTAGGCCTCATTTAGATTATGCTGCACAGTTTTGGTCACCGTATTACAGAATGGATATAAATTCTCTGGAAAATGTACAAAGGAGGATGACAAAGTTGATCCCATGTATCAGAAACCTTCCCTATGAGGATAGACTAAGGGCCCTGAAACAGCACTCTCTAGAAAGACGTAGAATTAGGGGGGATATGATTGAGGTGTATAAATGGAAGACAGGAATAAATAAAGGGGATGTAAATAGTGTGCTGAAAATATCTAGCCTAGACAGGACTCGCAGCAATGGTTTTAAGTTGGAAAAATTCAGATTCAGGAAGGATATAGGAAAGTACTGGTTTGGTAATAGAGTTGTGGATGAGTGGAACAAACTCCCAAGTACCGTTATAGAGGCCAGAACGTTGTGTAGCTTTAAAAATAGGTTGGATAAATACATGAGTAGATGTGGGTGGGTGTGAGTTAGACCTGATAGCTTGTGCTACCAGGTCGGTTGCCGTGTTCCTCCCTTAAGTCAATGTGACCTGACCTGACTAGGTTGGGTGCATTGGCTTAAGCCGGTAGGAGACTTGGACCTGCCTCGCATGGGCCAGTAGGCCTTCTGCAGTGTTCCATCGTTCTTATGTTCTTATAACAGTCACCCGGGGAATCATCTTCACTACTACACCAACATTAACATACCTCACCTTTGTACGATGCAATTTTTTAGTTTTTTTTTTTTAGTTACACATAAACATTGCAAGAGTTTCAATTAACATTTTTAGATGACTTGAATTTCTCATATTTCTTGGCTAATTTTTCAATTTTGCAAAAAGAAAAAAAAAATTGTATACATTTTCGTCACGTAAATAATATATATGTTGATTATAATACTCAGATTGTTGTTACTGCTGCTGCTGTTTTTGCCGCCCTGGTTACCGTGTTGCTATTGCTGTTCTTGCCCTGGCTACCATGCTGCTGTCGCTGTTGTATTTCCTGCTCTGATGCTGATGCTGCTGCTGTTTCTCTTGCCCTGGTTACCATACTACTGCTGCTGCTGTTCTTGTTTTTCCTGCCCTGCTACCATGCTGCTGCTGTTTTTCCTGTCCTAGATACCATACTGCTGCTATTTTCTTGCCCTGGCTACCATGCAACTACTGTTGTTTTTCCTGCCGTTGAGATTTTGGCAGAGTTTGGTATCTAATTCACGAGAAAATGTCATATGGATTGTCAAACTCAACTCTGATTACTGGCTCATACAAATTACACTGTGACTTTAATATTTGACTCATTTCTGTAATCAGTGTAAGTTCCTGTTACTCTTACTCTAATGCATTCCGTTTTCAGTCAGCATTTTCGATTTCTCTAACCTCTATATGTTTTCGTTCTTGAGAAAGTCTGGAGCCTTTGAAAAATTGTGCGATTCTTCATCTTCTCCTGTAAAGGGAGCGTCTTTTTCTTACCTATCTTCTTTTACCTCAGTGTTTTGTGTCTGTAGCACACTTCTCACACTGAGCTCATTTTCTCGAAACATTGGTTTAAAGTCAGGAAAAAATCGGTACTTATTATTATTACATATATAATGTTATCTGAATGAGCTTCTGCGACAGTCAAATTTATTTAATGCATTATGTGTGAGAACCCAATAAGAATCAAGGAATTTCTTAGCTTACTCATACTATCTTCCCAGTACACTTCAGTAAGGTGTCATGTCTTCTAACGTTTTCCTGAAATATACCTGTGACCAGCTTCGAGGCTTCTACCCTCGTAGCCGAGCTTGAGGAAATTCCTCCCTATTGACCGACTAGTTATAAGGCTGCTCGTGCTAGCGGTCCGCAGGACCACATAGCCATCACAACCCGACCGATTAAGAACTTGGATATTATTGCCCAGTTTCCGTTATGAAATATCTAACTTCATTCCGGCAACATTTCTGATATCTGTTTATAATAGGTCGAAGAATCTTAGATGCTGACATACAATTCTCTAAATGTACTTACAGTACCCCTGATTTTCACTGTTTATTCAACACTTTCTCCCATATCTTTCACTCCTGTAAGTTGTTATAGTAGTGTGAAGATCGGGGACCAGCCCTCAGGTATCTTCCATGTATATATCACGTAATTCAATCCAGGGACTGTAATTCAAGTGATTTCAGGTATTCCCGGTAATGTCAATGTTTTGTTGACTATGTGGGCAGTATATGACCTCTAAACATTGTCCATGTCTGCTATCTCTCCTGCTGTGAAAGATGCTCTGAGCACAGAACAATGTTCGAGACGTGAACGCAAGTGATTTAAAAGGTACCATCACTGGCGGTGCTTCTCTCGTATAATTTCAAGGATTTTAGGAGTTCCCATTATATTAAGTGAGAGGTTTCTATACAGTTCCTAGCTATGCAAGTGGGTTATGTGCACAATAATTTTAGAGATTATGAAGTGCCTTAAATAGTAACATAACTGACTAAGCGTTTCTTGTTTGGAAGTTTCCTCTACTTCCATTCAGTGTCTTGAATTGCAGAAGTATTTTTTTTTTTAAATTAGTTTCGTCTAAGTCAACAGCGCATCTCTTTCGCCACCACAGCTTTCACAGAGCAATATATTTCTTATTATTTTCAATTATCTGCGGCCATTTGTCATTATTTCCTTCCCATGGCCTCGATCTTCGGCTCGTCGGGCACCCAGGAACATGATCTTGTCAGTCAACAAAAGAAAAAAAGAGGTCTGCAATGAGTTGAGTCCAATATGGACTGTAACAAAAACCAATTTGTTCTAATGGCACCATGCTTCAATATTCGAATTATAATACTATTCAAGAGTGTTTATTTTGTACTTCATGACATTGTTTAAAACCTTTTTTTTTTTTTTTACAACGCAATATAATTTGATTTTAAACTTATTAAAACAGTATGAAGCATCATACTGCATGGTCTTCACGTGATCATACACAATAGCCAACTCTCAGGAACCCCATTCAAGCCGAACAAATTTCACAAAATCTGACAATGACAAACGCAGATTGAATTGGCATTGCTAAAGGCATGAAGGCCAGTCTTCTCCACGAGAAAACCGCAGAGTTCACTGTCGTAAATCAAGCAGTTCACACTCAGAATAGGGGACAGGCGCGAGGTATAGATATTTTTTCGTCATATTTTCCAAGAATAACGACCAGTGTACCTGGCAGTGCACGATTTGTGTGTGAACCTCTGAATCACTTTCTTCTCAGCGAGAGTATTCACCACAGTACAAGAGCTATATTTCAGAGTTACATATTTCACGAATATATTACCTTTCAATAAAGCTAATATGACCTTCACGTACGGTACTGACAAAACTTTTTTTATTAGTTGTAGTTGTTGTAATTACTGCTATTGTGACAGGGAGCACTGACCACGTGCCGTAGGTCACTCAGCCATAAATACACACAACACACAAGAAAAAACAAGGATAAAATTAACAAACAAAAGCAACGAACATTAACACTTAAAACAATAATTGCTAACAAAGTTAAAATAACCAGCATCAATTAAAAAGAAACATTAAATCTATACACAAATAACCCGCACATAGGAGAGAGAAGCTTATGACGACGTTTCGGCCCGACTTTGACCATTTACAAGTCACACTAACACACGAAGGTGAGGGAGCCAGTATATACAGGAAAGGGCGACAGGGACGAGACAAAGTAGAGGAAGAGGTAATGCTGGTATTGGAAGCAGAAGCAGAAATAGTAGTGGTAACAGTAAGTAGTGGTAGACTCTCCTAAAAGTACCCGAAGTTTCTACAGGCACCACACAATTCAGGATTCTATCGCAGTGTGTTTTCTAATAACCAACCGTTGAATACCATTTATGAGCCTTATTAAATTGGAAGGTGGGAAAACAGCCATCGATCATAGTAGCAAAGCACAGCGAGGTGTAACAGTTGCTATCAGTCTACCGCGAGTAATAACATGCAGATAGCCATTAGATTACCATATTCTTTCAAGCACAGATGCAGCAGCAACTTTTAGATTCAACAGCAGCCTTCGAGCACATGCAGCAGCAGCCTTCCAGAAAAGACGCAGCAGCAGCCTTCAAACACAAATGCAACAGCAGCCTTCAAACACAGATGCAACAGCAGCCTTCAAACACAGATGCAACAGCAGCCTTCAAACACAGATGCAACAGCAGCCTTCAAACACAGATGCAACAGCAGCCTTCAAACACAGATGCAACAGCAGCCTTCAAACACAGATGCAACAGCAGCCTTCAAACACAGATGCAACAGCAGCCTTCAAACACAGATGCAACAGCAGCCTTCAAACACAGATGCAACAGCAGCCTTCAAACACAGATGCAACAGCAGCCTTCAAACACAAATGCAACAGCAGCCTTCAAACACAGATGCAACAGCAGCCTTCAAACACAGATGCAACAGCAGCCTTCAAACACAGATGCAACAGCAGCCTTCAAACACAGATGCAACAGCAGCCTTCAAACACAGATGCAACAGCAGCCTTCAAACACAGATGCAACAGCAGCAACAGAAGCCTTCAAACACAGATGCAACAGCAGCCTTCAAACACAGATGCAACAGCAGCCTTCAAACACAGATGCAACAGCAGCCTTCAAACACAGATGCAACAGCAACCTTCAAACACAGATGCAACAGCAGCCTTCAAACACAGATGCAACAGCAGCCTTCAAACACAGATGCAACAGCAGCCTTCAAACACAGATGCAACAGCAGCGTTCAAACACAGATGCAACAGCAGCCTTCAAACACAGATGCAACAGCAGCCTTCAAACACAGATGCAACAGCAGCCTTCAAACACAGATGTAACAGCAGCCTTCAAACACAGATGCAACAGCAGCCTTCAAACACAGATGCAACAGCAGCCTTCAAACAGAGATGCAACAGCAGCCTTCAAACACAGATGCAACAGCAGCCTTCACACACAGTTGCAACAGAAGCCTTCAAACACAGATGCAACAGCAGCCTTCAAACACAGATGCAACAGCAGCCTTCAAACACAGATGTAACAGCAGCCTTCAAACACAGATGCAACAGCAACCTTCACACACAGATGCAACAGCAGCCTTCAAACACAGATGCAACAGCAACCTTCACACACAGATGCAACAGCAGCCTTCAAACACAGTTGCAACAGCAGCCTTCAAACACAGATGCAACAGCAACCTTCAAACACAGATGCAACAGCAACCTTCAAACACAGATGCAACAGCAGCCTTCAAACACAGATGCAACAGCAGCCTTCAAACACAGATGCAACAGCAGCCTTCAAACACAGATGCAACAGCAGCCTTCAAACACAGATGCAACAGCAGCCTTCAAACACAGATGCAACAGCAGCCTTCAAACACAGATGCAACAGCAGCCTTCAAACACAGATGCAACAGCAACCTTCAAACACAGATGCAACAGCAGCCTTCAAACAGAGATGCAACAGCAGCCTTCAAACACAGATGCAACAGCAGCCTTCAAACACAGATGCAACAGCAGCCTTCACACACACAGATGCAACAGCAGCCTTCAAACACAGATGCAACAGCAGCCTTCAAACACAGATGAAACAGCAGCCTTCAAACACAGATGAAACAGCAGCCTTCAAACACAGATGCAACAGCAGCCTTCAAACACAGATGAAACAGCAGCCTTCAAACACAGATGAAACAGCAGCCTTCAAACACAGATGCAACAGCAGCATTCAAACACAGATGCAACAGCAGCCTTCAAACACGGATGCAACAACAGCCTTCAAACACAGATGCAACAGCAGCATTCAAACACAGATGCAACAGCAGCCTTCAAACACGGATGCAACAACAGCCTTCAAGCACAGATGCAACAGCAGCATTCAAAGATGCAGCAGCAGCCTTCAAGCAAAGATGCTACAACAGCCTTCAAACAAATGCAACAGCAACCTTTAAGAACAGATGCAACAGCAGTTTTCAAGAAGAGATGCAACAGAAGCCTTCAAAGACAGATGCAGCAGAAGCATAAACAGACATACACATGTAAAAATGCCTTCTAACAAAGAAGGTAGCTAGTACTGAAGAAAGGAGGCTCTCTCTTAGCCCATGTGACACCGGAGCCCAGCACACGCCAGACCACTTCCCTCATCTCGTCCTTCAAGTATCCAGTTCAACAGTAGCTAGCATACATAGTGTATACAAGTGACCTACACACAAAAAAGTTTAGACTGAGCAAGCCGTGCCAGACCAGAGCAGCGAGTCATGTGTATAAGAGAGCACACACATGGGTGATACAAGGAGTGCATAGGCAGTGTACAAGCCAACCACACACTCGTGTAGGGAGAGCCATACCAGACCACAACACACATGTCGTAGCTATAACAACCTTGATATAACGAGGTTACAACTTATAATTCCTCTATACCGACTTGTACAAGCCATCCCATTTCCCCGTTACCCTACCCCACACACACACACACACACAAAGCACACTGGAAAAACTGACCATGTTCTATGAATAATATTTATTAATATATACGACCGGGGGAAAGAGAAAAGAACATAATGGAGATGAAAACTAAATAGGGAAATATAACTGTTATCGATAGCGTTTCAGGAGAACCAACTGAAAGAGATTATTGTATGGGACAGATATTAAGAAGCTGCATAATATCAAATAGTTTGTTCCAAATAAAAGGACGAAGATTTAAAAACAATCTCAGAAAAAAAACTTGCTTCAATGCATATTTTGACGTCTCAGAGAATATTGAGTTTTTTTTTATATCATATGAAATTTTATATATAATAGCTGAAGTGATGTTAGACGGAGTATAAGGACTCTTGAATTATTATTTATAATGGAAGGTACCGGAGAGTCATAACAACGTTGAACCAACTTACGAGGTGTACCTGCCAGGGACTTGTCAGAAATTCAAACAAGCTCAAAAGACAAAGTACAAAGAATTAAGGACAACGACAAAAATTTATGGAATTTGAGAGGGATATGTGACATTAAATTTAAAATCTCATGGTAAGTTAATAGAAGAGGACAAATTGGATATTGTGGTTTAAATCCCAAGGCAAGTGCAATGGAATAACACTAAAATATCCGAAGAGAATGTAAGGAATGTTCCACTAGATGTAGACAAGAAAAGGTAATGGAACCAGGAGTGATAGCACAACAGGTATTAAAGAAAATGTACATATAAATAAATACTCAAACAATTACATACAGATAGTGTTCTCCTTATAAGAGGATGAACTTACAAACAGAAAAAAATGATACTGTATCAACATTTCAAGAAGGCAACATGGAAGATCCTTGGAACTAAGGAACAACCTCGTTGACAAGCGTTGCTGTGAAAACAACACATGGATAAAACACTTGGGGGGCCAAGGCTGTCAAATAGCATAACAATTCCCTGTATATTAAATTATTGACATACTATGACAGCCACTAAAGACATTTAAGTAACAAATGGATGGGTGGAGTTCAGCGATTTAAGATTCAAGAATTTTTTTTCACTAGTATTCCATGAGAGATTGATCTGAAAATTGCAATACTTATAAGGAATGAGAGGAAAACTAATGTAATGAGAGATTTTCTGCTTGATGGAATAAGTGAAACAGTACGTGTTAGTGTTCTCACGGGGTGAAGTCACCACAGGATCGGTGCTGCCAATCGACGTATTATATATATATATATATATATATATATTATATATAATATATATATATTATATATAATATATATTATTATTTTTTTATTATCACACCGGCCGATTCCCACCAAGGCAGGGTGGCCCGAAAAAGAAAAACTTTCACCATCATTCACTCCATCACTGTCTTGCCAGAAGGGTGCTTTACACTACAGTTTTTAAACTGCAACATTAACACCCCTCCTTCAGAGTGCAGGCACTGTACTTCCCATCTCCAGGACTCAAGTCCGGCCTGCCGGTTTCCCTGAATCCCTTCATAAATGTTACTTTGCTCACACTCCAACAGCACGTCAAGTATTAAAAACCATTTGTCTCCATTCACTCCTATCAAACACGCTCACGCATGCCTGCTGTAAGTCCAAGCCCCTCGCACACAAAACCTCCTTTACCCCCTCCCTCCAACCCTTCCTAGGCCGACCCCTACCCCGCCTTCCTTCCACTACAGACTGATACACTCTTGAAGTCATTCTGTTTCGCTCCATTCTCTCTACATGTCCGAACCACCTCAACAACCCTTCCTCAGCCCTCTGGACAACAGTTTTGGTAATCCCGCACCTCCTCCTAACTTCCAAACTACGAATTCTCTGCATTATATTCACACCACACATTGCCCTCAGACATGACATCTCCACTGCCTCCAGCCTTCTCCTCGCTGCAACATTCATCACCCACGCTTCACACCCATATAAGAGCGTTGGTAAAACTATACTCTCATACATTCCCTTCTTTGCCTCCAAGGACAAAGTTCTTTGTCTCCACAGACTCCTAAGTGCACCACTCACTCTTTTTCCCTCATCAATTCTATGATTCACCTCATCTTTCATAGACCCATCCGCTGACACGTCCACTCCCAAATATCTGAATACGTTCACCTCCTCCATACTCTCTCCCTCCAATCTGATATTCAATCTTTCATCACCTAATCTTTTTGTTATCCTCATAACCTTACTCTTTCCTGTATTCACCTTTAATTTTCTTCTTTTGCACACCCTACCAAATTCATCCACCAATCTCTGCAACTTCTCTTCAGAATCTCCCAAGAGCACAGTGTCATCAGCAAAGAGCAGCTGTGACAACTCCCACTTTGTGTGTGATTCTTTATCTTTTAACTCCACGCCTCTTGCCAAGACCCTCGCATTTACTTCTCTTACAACCCCATCTATAAATATATTAAACAACCACGGTGACATCACACATCCTTGTCTAAGGCCTACTTTTACTGGGAAAAAATTTCCCTCTTTCCTACATACTCTAACTTGAGCCTCACTATCCTCGTAAA